>NC_045431.1:254077627-254127636 GCF_902635505.1 Sarcophilus harrisii
TGCATAAAATAGAGAAAAGAGGGTCAAAGAATTAGGCTTACAGATTAAAAAGCTAGAAAAAAACAAATTAAAACACCCAGTCAAACATTAACTTGAAATTTTAAAAATAAAGAAGAGATTAATAAAACTGAAAGTAACAAAAAACTATTGAATTAATAAATAAAACTAAAAGTTGGTTTTGTGAAAAGAAAACAACAAAATATATATAAATCTTCAGTAAATGTGATTTAAAAGAAAAGAGGAAAATTAAATTGTTAGTCATAAAATGAGAAGGGAGAGGTTGCCACTAATGAAAAGAAAATTAGAGCAATAATTAGAGTTACTTTTGTCCAACTTTATGCCAATAAATCAGATAAATGAAATGGAAGAATATCTTCAAAAAATATAGCTTACCCAAATTAACAGAGGAAGAAGTAAAATGGTTAAGCCATCCCATTTTAGAAAAAGAAATAGAATAAGCTATTACTCAACACTCTAAGAAAAATCCCCAGGACCAAATGGATTTACATGTAAATTCTACCAAATATTTAAAGAATTAACTCCAATGATATATAAACTATTTGAAAAAATAGGGATTGAAGGAGTCCTATCAAATTCTTTTCATGACCCAGACATGATACTGATACCTAAACCAGGTAGGTTGAAAACAGAGAAAGAAAAATTATAGACCAATCTTCCTAATGAATATTGATGCTAAAATCATAAATACAATATTAGCAAAAGATTAGAGAAAATCATCACCAGGATAATACACTATGAGCAAGTAAATTTTATACCAAGAATGTAGGGCTGATTCAATATTAGGAAAACTATTAGCAGAAAGAACACTGGGAAATGAACGTAAATGGTTTGCATTTTGTTTCTCTTCCTGGGTTTTTTTTTTAACCTTCTGAATCAACTCTTCCTGTACAACAAGAGAACTGTTCAGTTCTGCACACATATGTTGTATCTAGAAAATACTGTGACATATTTAACATGTATAGAACTGCTTGCCATCTGGGGAGGAGGTGGAGGGAGGAAGGGGAAAAGATGGAACAGAAGTGAGTGCAAGGGATAATGTTGTAAAAAATTGCCCAGTCAGGGTTCTTTTCAATAAAAAGTTATAATTATTTTTTTAAAGTTTTGAACTGAGATTTTAGAATTTATTTTCTTCTTTGAAATTTCATAGTTTCAATGTCTCTGTTCTGA
The DNA here is from genome assembly GCF_902635505.1 of Sarcophilus harrisii. Classification (NCBI taxonomy): domain Eukaryota; kingdom Metazoa; phylum Chordata; class Mammalia; order Dasyuromorphia; family Dasyuridae; genus Sarcophilus; species Sarcophilus harrisii. The sequence continues at coordinate 254,078,816 of NC_045431.1, forward strand.
GATTTTAATGAATGAGAATGAGAATATTTTTTCTTTTGAAAATATTACAACAACTGAGGATCTGTGAATCACTACTGATTAAAACAAAAGGACTTACTGTTGGGTAAAATGAACTAAAAATTGCAGACATATGCATAATCCACTGGCTTGTATCTTTAGATTTTTCCATTACAATAACAAAGATCGAACTAAATGAATTAAAGCATACAAAGGAAATCATGAGCAACAAAGATTACTTTAGTGGCTCTGGTTTCTGGGGTGGCAATAGGGTTGACACAAGTGTTATGAAGGTATTGGACTTGCCATTTGTGTCTGAACAAAATAGATACCATGTAGCCACTGGAAATGGCCATAAATCCAGAAATACCACATCGTAAAGTGTCTTCCACATAACAAGATTGAAGTTGTTATGGCATGCCAGTCTATTGAACAGTATCCAAGGTTCTTCTTAAGGTGACTGAATGTGTTGTTCCCAGGGCCAGTCACATGGAGAGGCACAACTACATCTACCAACAAATTGAGTACCCACATGAAGACACACGATGGAACAAATGTATTTGGGGCTTTGGCTTTGAGCTTGTCCCATTTGGGGTTGTTGGAACTGACTGTGATGGCCTGGAAGACACTCAAGAGGCAGGTATTGCAAAGTGAAAGTCCCTGAGAAACTCTCTGCAGATAAACAATGATTTTGCATTCAATGTCACTCAGGAAAATTTCCTGGATACACACTTGGGTTGCTGTGGGAACTCCCTGAAAAGAAGCATTATAATATGGGAAAGGAACAAATTAACAAAAATCGTATCTATTGGTCTTATCCTTTGACCAGTGATTAAATTAAAGCTATACAAGAAAAGGAGTAAACCATTCCCAAAGATTCCAATTATAATCCGAAGCATATGTAAAATGCAGAGGATATCATTCTTAGACTGCATTCTTTTATTCCTCTAGGACAGAATGATATTCTAGATCCAAAGTGACCTGGGAATGAAGAGAGAATTTTCTGTTATAAAACCGGAGTTCAAAATCATATTCTGCACATTTCTTACCAATGAGTTGATCTGCATTACTCCTTAGTTATTATAGAAATAGAGAGTTTTAGAAAATATTTTACTCCCACTACTTTTCTAATTTTTTTTACATTCTTGGTGTAAGTATTCTTATCTTGAAGTATTGTAATTTTTTTTAAATGGGGATTTAATTCTATTTTCTGTCTCATGTGTTTATGTATTTATTTGATTGTATATTTAGGTAAATAGATTTGCCTTTTTTTTAGAATGGCATTGATATTTCATAGATCACATAAGACTAGACTCATAAGTTCAGATCATTTTTTTTTTATATTGATTATTTAAAAGTAAAAAGTAAAATAGGAAAAGGAGAAAATCTTGCCATGTACACTTTAGAATGCAAGAAATGATTTATATCAAGCAATAAATTTTCTTATCAAGAAAACTCTATATGATATATATGACACATGTTCAGAAATAACGTCTTTTCTTTCCCTATAGTAGTTTTTTTTATTTGTTTACTGCTGTGTACTTTTTAATTTTATTTCTCCCCTTTAAATGCAGTAAAATGCATTTCTCAATTAAACAAAATGTAACACTATAATGCAGACAATCATAGCATAGTAACTTCAGAGATTCTTAAATATTTATTGCTTTTCACTGTAAAAATTTTTATCTGAATATAAACTGAAGTCATGGTTTTCCTAAAGGCAAAACAGAAATGTTAGCTGTGACAGAAGAATGAAAGATAAAGAGATAAATCTGATGCACATGGATGATAGGAAAACACTGCTTACATAGAGGCCACAGGGACAAAATTAAACATATCTAGATCAATCTTAGCCAGAAGAAAGCTTAATAATTATAAGTTATTGTTGATATTGCTATAGTAATTTTACTAATATTTGCATTATAATAAAATTATGTCAAATAATTAAAATCATTGAAGAAATGTGTATTTCCTAATAAATTGGTGGAATTAAATATGAGCTCATGGCCAAAAGATTAATTTCAAAATTGTTATCATCATAATGTGAAGAAGAAAATGTAAAATTATATTGGACTTCTTTGCATTGCAGGATATGTTCCTGTTTCTGTCAATTAAATTTCTGTGCCCCTGAAGTCCATTTCATCTAATTTGAATGTCCTTGCCACTTGACCATGATTCATGGACATCCAGGGTACCTGAGGCATTTAGGCAGAGAACTAAATGCTTTTTCCATTAGTAAAAATAAATTTTACAGTGTATGAAGGTAGAGCAGCTAGATGGCTCAGTGGAGAGAAGTATCCCTGAAGTCAGGAGGACCTAAGTTCAAATCCAGCCTCACACATTTAGTAGTTACTAGTTTTGTGACCCTGGGCAAGTCATTTAACCCCCTGGCCTCAGCACAACATTAAATGTAGGAAGTCATTGATTCTAAATTAACCATGATTATTAGAGTGTCAGAAGTTAGATTCCTATAAAAGAATAGAGACAAAGGAAAGTCAGAAAGAAAGGAGGAAAACTTCATTGAGAGTACCTTCCAGTTAATCAATCAATGGAAGCTACATTGAAATCAAACAGGAACAAAGGACAACCAGGGAGCAGAAGAAGGCAAGAGAGGGAACTAAATAGCAGGCAGAGAGCCTAGGCACTGAAATGCAGCCCCAATAACTTCCTTTGACTGTGAAAAACTCACACAGTTCCCTTGGCCTCAGTTACCTCACCTATAAAATGATTGCTTTTGGTCAACTTCTCTGACTTCCTTTAAGCTCTATAATCCTCTGGAATAGAGAAAGGGATCAGACTATGGAACTTTTACTTGAACAATCCCAATAGGACACCCCAGCCTGGAATCCACATTATTTTCAGTCCTGTTGCCTGTGTGAGGGAAAAGGATAGAGGCCACAGGGAAGGGCCTGAAGGCACTGTGTGCAGCAGCCTGGAGTCTAAGCCCAGATTGCTCTGCCAAAGCACCTTCAGATAGGCTCTCAACTTGCACAGCTCATAGTGACATTTCTCATACATTCAGCCTGAATCACAAATCAGAGTTTCTCCTTCTCCTGAGTTAAGCTCAGGCTCAAAAGTTCTAACTCCTTGCCTGATAAATTGAGAAAGGGAACAATCAGGATGTCGTTTTCTCCCAGCAGTGTTTCAGTGCAGAATCTGCCAGCATCTGAATCATAACCAGTTGAGCACTGCATCTCCATCCACTCCTTTTAATCTGGTTGGAACCACTTAAGAGGGAGCTAAAACAGAGATGCCTGAAGAGTGGTGAAGAAAAGCTAATATGTCACTGCTATGATCTAAAAAGGAATAATCCCTATTCTGGCAGCATCTGCCACGTCTCTTCTGTATCCCAAGAACTGAAAAATATAACTTTTCCCTAGATGAGATTTCTAAGAATCTGATCTCTATGACAAAGATGGAGAATTACTCACCAGTCTGATCTGTGTTGTCAAAGAAGTGGCTACAGTTGTGATTGTATGTGCGTGTATGTAAGTTTGTGTGTGTTTGAGGGTCTGTGTGCACTTGTGCAAGTGTGCATGTGTGATCTGTGGGGATGGTCAGGCCTGGAGTTATAAGCACAGCCTGTTCTGAGCTCATCTCCCCCAAGAACCTCAATTACTGTCACCTCAAAAGCAAAAGTTGGCAGAAGGAATCTGTCATGTCATGACATCCCTTAATCTCAAGTAAAAATCCCCAGCAGTTATTAAAAGTGACTAATTAGAATCTCTAAAGGAGTAACATTTTACATGGTGGGGAGAAACTTTTCTTTGGCTTAATAATATGAAAGAAAGAAATACAGAGAGTGATTTCTATGCATTATTCTGCGGGAACAATTTCCTGAAATCTAGTGATTTACCACAAAAATTCATCAATTCTAGTCTTTCTGAAAATAATTTTAATTAATTGAACACTTTATTGTAGAGACAAATCTTTTGATAGTCAAAGTAACCAATTTACTTCTATTGTGATTTATTAATAGAATATGATAATGATGTAACTTTAGGAGTTTGCTTAAAAGAAAAATGTAGGTTACTCATTGAGAGAAAAGTAGAGGCATTTAAATTGGCTGTATTCCTGTGTGAGTGTTGGGTTTTTTTTTTTTTTTTTTTGGCTTATTGAGTTTTTGATATTGGGAAACATACTACAATGGTAGAATCCTTACAAAGTGACAAGACAGTTGCCTAATTTAGCATGGTACTTAGCAAATTCTCTAGCTCACTAATGTATTTAAGTACTCATTGGAGTTCACACTTTTGGGAGATTCAGAAGTCAGTATTCAGTATGAGATTCACAAGTCAGAAACCCACAATCCCTACCTGTCCAAGGAGGAGTCAACCTTTACACCAAGCATAAAAACAGTTTCAGTGAGCCATTCAGGGTCAGTTCAGAAGAAGCCACAAATGGGAGTTGAGTTAGAGCCAGAAGTCACTTCAGAAGATTTGAAAGCCACGAGTTGGAGTTAAAGCAGAGGCAGAAGCAAGGACAAGCTACAAGAGCTCTTGGAATCAAGGAAGGAAAATATAAGTGTTTAGATTTTATCAGCTGGCTGTATTTGAAGTGATTATTACTCAGAATTGAAACTAAGGCTACCTCCTGAAAACCTCCCAAGAAATTGGCTCTACAGAGTACCATCTTATATTATAAAAAGAAGAACACTACACTATAGACAGGAGTTTGTAATAGGAATATAAGCATAAATCAAAGGTTAAACAAATTTAGGAGAATTAATCTATCTAACCTGCACTCTTGCTTAGTCTACCTGTACTGTAGTTAGAAAAACATGACTGAAAGAGCTTGCATGACATGATCCAGGATTAGGAGGATAAACTGAATAATACTTTCTATTTCAAGTCCGATTTCTTAAATTACATAATGTCCTCTATTTCTTCTATCACCTGGTTATCTGATATTTGAATAAAATTTTTCCAGTTTTTGTAATTCCTCCTATCTTTGCTTTGCTTAGATTTAATGGATCCAAAAGTCTGGATTGACAGTGAAACTCTATCAGGATTCATTTCTCCTGTACAAAAATCCCAGCTTTGAGGCTCTATGATAATGCTTATTTAATAAGAGAAAGTTGAAATAAAATTTAACTTCAATTGGAGCACGAGGCCTCATGAAGATTCCTTCATGATACCCAATGGATCATGGAGAGAGCAGGATGGGAAAAAAATCATCTAGCCTAAACAGAGCAGGTCCGCTTGACTGAAATGGACACTTTCATTGAAAATACTAGCATCACTAGCATTACTGCACTCATCTTCAGATATGCAAGAATATATGTCACAAATAGTGGTAGGAAAAGGCTCTGTCTCCAGGATACTATAACTTGGCCACAAAGGTAAGGGATAGGTGTACAATCAAATCGGTGGTCTATGCTATCTTATCCAACAGTAATTCAAGGACCATAAAACATAACAGACATTCCAACACTAAGGTTCAAAATTCGGGCACATGGTTCGGTTATGGCACATGGTTAGGTTATGGCACATGGTTAATTAGCTTTAATAGTATTAACTTAACCTCTCTTGGAGCAGCTTAGATGTCATTGACATAACATGTGAGTTATGATCAAGGAAGATGGACATATTAAAAATGCATGTTAACAATCTCAAAGAAAAAACAAAAGAACACTTAATCTGTTGTTAATAATAGCTAGATAGTGATTTTGTGATGCAGCCTTTTGAAATTAAAGCTTCTATTTTCTGTCGATAAAAAATGATGCTCATAATATTTTTCAAGCTTTTGGTTAAAAAACTGGATGACACATTTAGTGAGTAGTAACAATACATATATTATGCGTTTTTGTGAATGTATGTTTTTTATTCTTTATGTTGTTTTTAAATTTAGAAACATGCCAATAGTATGGAATAAATGAATGAAGATCGGTTGGGGATTAAATTGATATAGCCTATTTATGACACTTATCCTACACTCTATACAAATGTCTATATTCTGTAGAGAGAGAAAGATTAAAAAGAATTTTAATGCCTTTAATCTAGAATTAAGAGAAAATAAAGGCTGAATTAATAGTTTGCTCTTGTTTATCTTTCCATTAATGTTGCTTAGGAATGTTTCTTCCATTAATCTGAATTCTATACTTTTCATTAACATTTTTCTTGCAAATATTTTCAAGTTATTGAATTCTTCTGAGATTTGTGTTGAGTTTCCTTCTCACCATGCCACATTTTTGTTGAGATTATATTAGGATGGTTTGCTAATTTTTCTTACGTTTATAACTTTGAATTTCACTTAAAATTTGACTTTCATCACCTTTTGGTAGAGGTGGTGGAGGGGTAGACTATCTCAAGTTTTGGGCTTTATTGTGAAAATTATTGTTATTTCTTTGTTTCCCTGTGGTTTTCATAACTAGCTCTTGCAGTTTGTAAGTTTTTGTGTGATTCTAAGATTGTATAAGGTAGAGAAAGGCACGGTCCGTGTTCTCTTTATATGAGTTCTAAAACTTAATTTGGAAGAGACTCTGTCCTCCCTAAGGAATACAGGCAATTGTGCTTCTCTCTTGCCCTGAAACTTCACCAGCATCTAGGAATGCTACTCCCTCTTTACTCCAAAGTTAAACCAGAGCCCTTGTCTCTTTGTGACTCTAATTGCTTCTCTCCATCCAAAACCTAGAACTCAGAATTGGGCACTGGGGAAAAGAATACATAACACATATTTCTGCTTCTGACAGAAGTTATCTTTGGATGGAAATGGCTCTACTAAAGAATGACTCTACTAAAGCACAGAATAAAATTTGATGCATTATTTTAAAGTCATTTTTGAGGGAGTGGTGAGAAGAGGATGCTCTAATGCAGTGTCTACTCTGATTTCTTGGATCTGCCATCTTTTTAATTAAAAAAATTATTATTCAACCTAATTTTTTCTGCTTCTGCATTTTATGAATGCTTATTTTTCATTCCACTTCTCTGATCCTTTATTTCTTTGGAAATCCATTCTTGTGTGCTCAACTCTTATCTGCCTCAGTCATTACTTCTTTGAAAGCTGTTTTATAAAATCATTCTCATACTGTCTTTTTACAAGATGGGTTTCCCATTTATATTATCAGTAACTTTCCAGGAATTATGCATCACTTCATAAAATATCAAAACCTCTTTTCATTTTGATTGCTTTACTTTTTCTGGCACAAATTTTAGTATGAATTCATTCCTTTTTGTTCTTGTATACTTTATTGCTAGTTTCCTTTTCTGATTATATGATACTCATATCTGCTCTGTCTTACAAATTTTATTTCAAATATTTTTTCAATATTATTCTTTCTTTTATGGTTAATTTAATTGCTACCTCCTATTTTCCTCCTCTCCTATGGCGATGACTTTTTATTTTACATAGTTCTCTGAAGTTGGATAGCCTCATGTTCTTTATAGAATTGTGTCATGAGGATCAAGTAAGAACCTGGCAGAGTTCCTGTACAAAAGTATTCCTGTGGAATAAAGGATTTAATACATTTTATCTTACATCTCCTTCAAACAAGATGTGTTCCCTTTCTCACATGGACCCTCCCTCTATGCTACAGTAGGGTTTATTGCAATAAATAAGTAAAATTAAGCCAAATAAATTCTTGAACTTGCTCAAACCTGAATAAGTATTTTATACCCAAACAATCAATTTACTCTATGACCTCTTGGTCATGTATAGCAGAGCTCAATGGCATTCTCAAAAGCCAAAATCACTCATAGTTGCAGAGTTAGGACTTATACACCCTCAGAAAAATGGATGTTTCAGAGGGTGAAAACACCTCTATTCTAGACAGCTGTCCTTACCTTGAAGATCAGAACATTGGATGCATAAAGAGAACTATTTAGATTGGGTTGGAACCTCAGAATTTGATTGGTCCTATTCCATATATATTTTTTTCAGAGAAAAAATAAAAATAAACAGAATATAAAGAGCTTGCTCAGTAGACACACACACCAAAATCTTGGTAGTGTGACCAGAAATCGGACCTTGAATCTCAGAATCAAAATTAGCTATTCTCATTTTACGACAGCAAATGAACAGCCACGCTTTTAATGTCAATACTTTTCAAAGTATTGCTTCTTTCTCTCTGTCAGTCTCTGTGTAGCTGTCTCCTTGCTCTCTCTGTGTCTCTCTGTCTCTCCCTATCTCTGCGTGTGTGTCTGTCTGTTTGTCTCTTTCGCTCTCTTAGTCTCTTTCTCTCTCTGTCTCTGTCTCTGTCTCTCTGTCTCACTCTGTCTTTCTTTCTGTCTCTCTGTCTGTCTCTGTGTGTGTGTCTGTCTTTCTGTCTGCCTCTCTGTGTCTCTGTCTCCCTATCTCTTTGTGTGCTTACAAACTCCATTTCTCCTTTCCCTTTTGAAAAATGTCTGAAGAATTGAGATATATTTTAGGAAGAAGGAAAAGCTTATTAAATATCACATTAATATAAGAGAAAAAAGGATTAGGAAAGTGAAAAGTTATTGGCTATATGTAAAGAACAGAGACACAGTGCTTGGGTCTGTGATTTTCTAATAAAGAAAAATAACATTTAATTTTTTTCTCACATATGTATTTAAATCTGTGCAAACCTTAATCTCTTTAGTCATTGGTTCTTGACATTTGTGTCTCTTGAACTTGGTGACAATTAAGGTGTCTTCCATGAGGGATAGAAACACAATTTGGAATTTGTACCAACTGTCATTTATCATTGCTCTTTTTGCTTTGTAAAAAAATTTATTGGTTTGGTGGACAGAACCATACGACTGAAAAAGCAAAATACTCATTTCCTGATGAAAACAAATTTCACTTTGACTCCAGATGTCCTCTTTCACAAATAAAAGTTTTGAACTGAGGACTTCTGGCTAAGATGGTTGAGAGGACACACGTATCTACTTAAGCTCTGCATTTTCTCTCAGAATTTATTTCATGACAAGCCTTGAAATCAGTGCTTGACTGAAAAAACTCAGAAATAATTACCAAGAGAAGACATCCTTGAAATTTGCCAGAAAAGATCTGTTTTGCTCGAGGGCAGGGATGGTTTTAGATGGGGCACCAGCTGAGGGCAGGCAGCATCAGAAAGAGCCAGGCAGGCAACTCATAGCTGAGCAGACCAGAGGGTGATGGGGTGTGACCTCAGCCATCTCTGTGGGGAGAGCTTTACTACAGTATTGGATACTTTGCCCTGACAGCAAACCTGTAGACAAGCAGAAAAGCTAAAACACAGAGGGTGAAGACTATAACCCTGAAAATCTAGAGTCTCTTAGGACCTGGCCACACCCACCCACAGTGTCTCAGTACACACTCAGAGTTTCAGAGCACAGGCATAGCAGAACCATTGTTGTCCTGCTAATGCCTCGCTGCTGCCTCCCCCCACAGTCTGTAGAGGAAGCTCAGTAACACCATCCAACCTCCCACGCACACACAAAAAGAAGACCATTTGTTTTTCTTGTTAGTTTGTTTTCTTTAACTCTTCCTTGACAAAATGAGTAAAAATTTAAATGGACCCTAACCATTGATAGCTTCTATATGGATAGAGATCAGAATTTAAACCCTGAGGAGACTAAAACAGACTGTCTCCAGATGAATCTCCAAAGGAGGATATGAACTGGCCCTCAACACAGATGAATCTCATACAAGAAATTAAAAGGCTCACACATGAGAGCTACAAGAAAAGTGGGAAATGGAAAGGAAGCTTGGCAAGAGAGTCTGGATAAGTCATCCCACTCATTTAAAGACAGAATGGATAAAGCAAAAAAAATTTTAAAAATCCTTGAAAAACAGAACTAGTGAGTTGGAAACAGAAAATAGCTCTCTAAAAAATAAAATTGGCGAAATGGAAAAAAATTCCATAGAACAAATCAACTCATTTAAAAACGTAATTGGACAATTAGAAAAATATTAAAAAGTGAGTGAAGAAAATACATCATTGAAAATCAGAATCGAACAAATGGACTTGAATGACTAAAGGAGACACGAGAATCAGTCAAGCAAAACCAAAAAATGAAACAATGGAGAAAAATGTCAAATACCTCCTTGGGAAAACAACAGACCTGGAAAATAGGTCTAGCAGACACAATCTGAGAATTATTGGACTACCTGAAAATTATGATGAAAAAAAGAGCCTGGGCACTATTTTCCAGGAAATTATCAAAGAGAACTGCCCAGAAGTTATAGAAACAGAGGGTAAAATAAAATTGCAAGAATTCATCAATCACCGACTGAAAGGGACCCTAAAATCAAAACACCAAGAAATATAGTGTCCAATGTCCAGATCTATCAGATGAGGAAAAAAATACTGCAAGCTGCTAGAAAAAATCAATTCAAATATAGAGGAGCCACAACAAGGATTACCCAGGATCTAGTAGCATCCACATTAAAGGATCAAAGGCCTGGAATATGATATTCTGAAAGGCTAAGGAACTTGGTATGCAACCAAAAATAATTTACTGAGCCAAAATGAGCATCCTTTGCATGAAAGAAGATGGACATTCAATGAAATAAGCAAATTTCACTTATTTTTTATGAAAAACAAGAACTAAAACAAAAGTTTGATCTACAAATATAGAATTCAAGAGAAACCTAAAAGGTAAAAAGAAATCTTGGGAACTATTTTTCTGCTATAAAGACATATAAAGAATACATGTATAATTTGTTCTAGAAACTAGAGGTGGAAAGGACATTGTGCCAGAAAAAGGTTAAAGTAGGGGTACTACATATCACAAAGAGGCAAAGGAAACCTATTATATCTGAGAGAAAGAATGGAGGGAATGAACATAGTGGGTATCTTATTGCTATCTGTTTTGGCTTTAAGAGAAAATTGTAGACATATTCAATTTATGGTGAAACTTCCCACCCTCATTGAAAAGGGAGAAGGGAAAATTGAAAAGGGAAGGAATAAGCTAAGTGGAAGGGAATAGGAAAACAGTGAGGGAAAGGAGTAAGATAGGGGAGGAACTCTAAGCTGGGGGTAGGGATACTAAAAGGGAGGGCTGTGAGAAGCAAGTGATGCTCACAAGTTTATATACGGGAAGGGGATAAGGAGGAAGGAAGGGAGAAAAGTATAAACAGGGGTTAACAAGATGGCATGTAATAGCAAACTGGTAGTTTTAACCCTAAATGTGAATGAGGGTAAACTGCCCCATAGAGAGGAAGTGGTTAGAGAATGAATTAAAAGCCTTAATCCTACAATATGTTGTTTACAGGAAACACAGCTGAAGCAGGAAGATACACACAGTAAAGGTAAAAGGTTGTAGCAGAATCTACCATGCTTCAGGTGAAGTAAAAAAAGCAGGGGTAGCCATCCTGATCTCAGATCAAGCAAAAGCAAAAATTGATCTAATTAAAAGAGATAAGGAAGGGCACTATATCTTGCTAAAGGGTAGCATAGATAATCAAGCAATATCAATATTAAACATATATGCACCAAGTAGTGTAGCATTTAAATTCTTAAAAGAGAAATTAAGAGAGCTGCAAGAAGAAATAGACAGCAAAAGTATAATATTGGGTGATCTCAACCTTGCATCCTGAGAATTAGATAAATCAAACCATAAAATAAATAAGAAAGAATTAATAGAATACTAGAAAAGTTAGATATGATAGATCTTTGGAGAAAATGAAATGGACACAGAAAGGAATACACTTTCTTCTCAGCAGCTCATGGAACCTATACAAAATAGACCATATATTAGGACATAAAAACATCAAACTCAAATGCAGGAAGGCAGAAATAGTAAATGCATCTTTTCAGACCATGATGCAGTGAAAATTACACTCAACAGAAAACAAGGGGAAATGGACCAAAAATTAATTGAAACTAAATAATCTCATACTAAAGAATGATTGGGTAAAACAGTAAATTGTACACATAATTAATCACTTCACCCAAGAAAATGACAATAATGAGACATCATACCAAAATGTGTAGGATACAGCCAAAGCGGTAATAAAGGGAAATTTTATATCACTAGAGGCCTACTTGCATAAAATATAAAAAGAGAAGGTCAATGAATTGGGTTTGCAACTAAAATGCTAGAAAAGGAACAAATTAAAATCCCCAGTCAAACACTAAACTTGAAATTCTAAAATGAAATGAGAGATTGATAACATTGAAAGTAAAAAAGCTATTGAATTAATTAATAAAACTAAGAGTTGGTTCTATGAAAACAACAAAATAGATAAACCCTTAGCAAATCTGATTTAAAAAGGAGAGAGGAAAATCAAATTGTTAGTCTTAAAATGAAAAGGGAGAACTCTGCCACTAATGAAGAGGAAATTAGAGCAATAATTAGAAGTTACTTTGACCAACTTTATGCCAATCAATTCAACAAGTTAAATGAAATGGAAGAATACCTTCAAAAATATAGCTTGCCCAGATTAACAGAGGAAGAAGTAAATATCCTAAACAGTCCCATCTTAGAAAAAGAAATAGAACAGGCTATTAGCCAACTCCCTGAGAAAAATCCCTGGACCAGATGGATTTACATGTGAATTCTACCAAACATTCAAAGAACAATTAACTCCAATGTTATATAGACTATTTGAAAAAAATAGGGAATGAAGGTCTCCTACCAATTTCCTTTTATGACACAGATATGGTACTGATACCTAAACTAGGTAGGTTGAAAACAGAGAAAGAAAATTATCGACTCAATCTCCTAATGAATATTGATGCTAAAATCTTAAATAAAATGTTAGCAAAAACATTACAGAAAACCATCCCCAGGATAATACATTATGACAAGTAATTTTTATACCCAGAATGCAGGGCTGGTTCAATAGTAGGAAAACTATTAACAGAAAGAACACTGGGAAATGAATGTAAACTGTGTGCATTTTTGTTTCTCTTACTGTTTTGTTTTGTTTTTTTTTTTACCTTCTGAATCCAACTCTTCCTTTACAACAAGACAACAGTTTGGTTCTGCACACATATATTGTATCTAGAAAATACTGTGACATATTTAACATGTGTAGAACTGCTTGCCATCTGGGGAGGGGTGGAGGGAGGGAGGGGTCAAGTTGGAACAGAAGTGAGTGCAAGGGATAATTTTGTAAAAATTACCCAGTCAGGGTTCTTTCAATAAAAAGTTATAATTATTATTTTAAAAAGTTTTGAACTGAGATCTTAGAATTCATTTTTGGTTTGAAATTTCCTAGTTAAAATGTCTCTGTTCTGAATTTTAATGAATGAGGATAAGAAATTTTTTCTTTTGAAAATATTACAACTGAGGATCTGTGAATCACTACTGATTAAAACAAAAGGACTTAATGTTGAGTAAAATGAACTAAAAAACGCAGACATATGTATAATCCACTGGCTTGTATCTTTAAATTTTTCCATTACAATAACAAAGATGGAACTAACTGAATAAAAGCATACAAAGGAAATCATGAGCAACAAGATTACTTTAGTGGCTCTGGTTTCTGGGGAGGCAATAGGGTTGAAGCTAGTGCTATGAAGGTGTTGGACTTGCCATCTGTGTCTAAACAAAACAAGCACCATGTAGCCACTGGAAATGGCCATGAAGCCTAGAAATACCGAATCATAAAGTGTCTTCCACATAACAAGATTGGAAGTTGTTATGGCATGCCAGTCTATTGAACAGTATCCAAGGTTCTTCTTAAGGTGACTGAATGTGTTGTTCCCAGGGCCACTCACATGTAGAGGCACAACTACATCTACCAACAAATTGAGTACCCACATGAACACACAGGATGGAACAATGTATTTTGGGGCATTGGCTTTGAGCTTGGCCCATTTGGGGTTGTAGGAACTGATGGTGATGGCCTGGAAAGCACTCAGGAGACAGGTATTGCAAAGTGAAAGTCCCTGGAAACTCTCTGCAGGTAAACAATGATTTTGCATTCAGTGTCACTCAGGAAAAGTTTCTGGATACACATTTGGATTGCTGTGGGAACTCCCTGAAAAGAATCATTAGAATATAGGAAAGGAACAAATTAACAAAAATCGTATCTATTGGTCTTATCCTTTGACCAGTGATTAAATTAAAGCCATACAAGAAAAGGAGTAAACCATTCCCAAAGACTCAATTATAATCTGAAGCATATGTAAAATGCAGAAGATATCATCCTTAGACTGCATTCTTTATTCCCGAGGACAGAATGATATTCAGATCCAAAGTGACCTGGGAATGAAGAGAGAATTTTCTGTTATAAAACCGGAGTTCAAAATCATATTCTGCACATTTCTTACCAATGAGTTGATCTGCATTACTCCTTAGTTATTATAGAAATAGAAAGTTTTAGAAAATATTGTATTCCACTAGTTTTCTATTTTTTTTACTTTCTTGATGCAAGTATTCTTATCTGGAGGTATTGTAATTTTTTTTGTAAATAGGATTTTTAATTCTATTTTCTGTCTCATGTGTTTATGTATTTCTTTGATTGTATATTTATGTAAATATATTTGCCTTTAGTTTAGAATGGCATTGATATTTCATAAATCACATAAAACTAGACTCATATGTTCAGATCATTTTTATAGAAAAAGTTAGTAAAATTTTTTTTAATATTTATTTTTAAAAGTAAAATGTAAAATAGGAAAAGGAGAACACCTTGCCATGTACACAATAGAACACAAGAAAGGATTTATAATATCAAGCAATAAATTTTCTTATCAAGAAAATCTATATAATATGTATGACACATGTTCAGAAATAACTGTCTTTTCTCTACCTATAGTAGTTTTTTTGGTTTATTTTCTGCTGTGTACTTTTTAATTTTATTTCTCCCTTTTCTTCCCTTTCTTTCTTCAATCCCTGAAGAAAAGTGCAGTTTAAATATATATAAAGACATATGTGTGTGAGTGTGTATATATATATATATATATATATATATATGTATATATATAAAGGCATATGTATGTGTGTATATATATATATATATATATATATATATATATATATATATATATACATATATATATAAGTATTTTTATACGTAGTCAATATTTTTATTCCATGACCTCTTTGTCATATATCAGGAGAGCTCAATGGCATTCTTGAAAATCAAAGACACTCATGGTAGCAGGTTTATGCTTTATATGCAATTTGAAAATGGATATTTCTGAGGGTGAAAAACACTCCCTTTGAGACAGCTTACTTTTAAGATAGGGAACACTGGGTGCATAAAGAAAACTATTTAAACTTGGCTGGAGCCTCAGATTTTGATTGACCCTTATTGTACATATAATTTTTACAGAGAAAAATTAAAATGAACAGAAAACTAAAGGACTTGCTCAGTAGACACACACACCAAAACTGCAGTAGTGTGACCAGAAATTAGATCTTGCATCTCAGAGTTAAAATTAGCTATTCTCATTTTACCAAAAGAAATGAACAGCCACACTACTTCTACTGTCAATACTTTTCAAAGTATTCTTTCTTTCTCTCTGTTGGTCTCTCTCAATCTGTCTGTCTCTCTCTGTCTCTGTCTGTCTCTCTCTGCATCTCTCATTCTCTTTGTGTATGTCTGTCTGCCTCTCAGTCTCTCTGTTTCTCTGTGTGCTTAGAAAGTCTTAATTTCTTTTGCCATTGGTTGTTGACATTTCTGTTTATTGAACTTGATGACAATTTATTGTATGGCATGCCAGTCTATATAATAGTATCCCAATTTCTTAAAGTGATTAGGGGTCTATCCTAGGACCAGTCACATATAGAGGCACAAACACATTTATCAGCAAATTGAGTAGCTATATGAAGATAAAGGATGGAACAATGCACCTCAGGTCTTTGATTTTGTTACCCATTTAGGGGTGTTGGACAGATGGTGAGGGCCTGGAAGAATTAAGGCAGCAGCTATTGCAAAGTGAAGTCCTCAGGACACTCTTTGCAGATAAATAAGGATTTTGCATTCAATGTCACTCAGGAAAATTTTTTATGGATACATACTTGGATAACAAATGGAACTCCCCTGAAGAGAATCATTGGAAAATGGGAAAGAAACAATTTAATGAAAATCACATTAATAGATCTTATCCTTTCACTAGTGATTAAACAAAAGCCATACAAGGAAAGGAGTAAACCATTCCCACAGACTCCAATTATTATTATAAATCAGGAATTCAAATCAGATTTTACATATCTCTTACCAATGAGGTGAGCTTCAGTATTACTTGGTTATGTCCAAAAAATAGAATTTTAGAAAATATTTTACTCACAGAGTTTTTTTTTTTATTTTCTCAAGTTTTCTCATTTTGGTGCATTGTAAAATGATTTTATCTGTAGGTGGGAATTTTTTAATTCTATATCATATTTATAGTCTTTGTGTATTTGTATATTCAATTGTGTGTTTGCATAAATCTGTATGCCTCATTTTTTTTAGAATGGTATTAATACCTCATAGATTATCTAAATACTGAAGACTGATATAATCAGATTCTTACAGAAAGAAAACATTATACAATACGATCAAAATTGCTTTTATAAGTTAGCTCAAAATAGCTTCAATAGAGGAGAGATCCTGTTACCTCGTTAATTCTATGATTCTTATGACTATATTCTGGACAGTAAATCAATTGCCTATATTCTGATTCTCATGAGAAAGTCCAAGAGGTGATCTATCATTTTAGTGTTACAAGAAAAAGGCTTTTTTTTATTTTTATTGGTAGGAGAGTGAAGCAATTATAAAATAAGCTTTGGACAAGAGTAATTGGGAAATAATTTTATGTTTTCTTATGTGTTCTCACACAGAGACATACGTTCATATGCACATAACTTTTAAAAGATATTGACTAATGCCTCTTTTCAAATGTTGGTTTCTTCAAAGCTTCATGCGCAGTTTTGCCAGTAAGATGTGGAGCAGAGAGCTTTGGATTGGGGTGCAAGAGATAAATGGAGTGCAACTCTCTTTGCTGCTCCCTAATACTATGATGAAAAGCATGTCACTCAATTTCAATACGTTTCAGACCTCTATCAGTAACATGTGCATCATATAGTTAGTGTATAACTTTTCTAAAAGGATCAAATGATATCATATATAAAAAGGATTTGATGTACTTCCCACTTTTCATTTATTTCTGTAGGGATACATGCAGAATCATAAAAAACATAATTAATAAATGAAAACTCAGAATTTTTTTGAGATCAGCATTCACAAATTTCTATTTAGACACTATATAATGTTGATCCCCTGGTTCTTTCTGATATTCAGCAAATACTTGTACTTTCACTATTCCTTGATTTTTAGATTTTAATGGGCTCCTCATTTTAACCAATACATCTTTCTGTGTTCTTTTCCTATTTCAGTATCTGCCTCATCCAAATTGATAATTAGCCTAAAAGACTATAGGATGAGTCATTTCTTGGCATAAATTGTTTCCTGGACAAACATAGCCCAATATGATTATTTTAAGGACCAGTTCTCTCTCCTTAAATATGTAGTCCAAGCTCTTTCATGATATATGTTTTTATTGGCACATTCAATGTCTGAAAAACATTTAAACAAAATGTAGCATCAGGATGAATAAAATCATACCATAGTAACTTCAGAGATTCTTAAATGTTTACTGGTCTTGAATTTGTATCAACCATTTTGTCTGGAAATAAGATAAAGCAATGGTTTTCCTCAAAGGCATAAGAGAAATTTTGCTGTGATAATGGAATGAAAATTAAAGAAATACAGAATCTTTCATTCATCTTTGGAAACCTTTGCTTTGATTCAGATGGCTCCTAGGCAAAATAGTGCTTACAGTTAGTCCATATGGCCAAAAATTAAATACATCTAGCTTCAACTATGTTTAATGACTGTGTGTCCCCACTCACAACCCATAGACATACATTTGACTGTAAACTAAGAAGTAGTTCAACAAGTGAGTTAGCTAGTAGTTCATTAGATTAATCATTAGTCTTGCAGTCAAAGTTTCTGAGTTCATATCTAGCCTTAGTTTTACTACATCTGGGTCACTAAGGAATTTTTATCCTGCTTGCTTTAGTTCCTCATTTTAATTAGAGCTACAGATGGAAATAGCAAACCACTCTACTATTTTTGCCAAGAAACCCCCAAATGGCATCAAAAAGATTTGCATATGGATGAAACACATCCACAACTCAAAGTCAAGCAAAAATTAATAAAATAACTCAAAACCTTTCCAGGGTGTCTTAATAATCTCCACAAAAGGAATTGTTCTGACTTATAAAATGTGTTGGCCAAATAAATCTGCATGACTATGTTGTCAAAGGTGGGAACTTTTAATATTTACTAAGGACACAGCTTTCTGACCAAGAAACTAAGAACAAGCTCTTATAGAAATGGACATGCAATCCCTGATAGCTTAAATAAATGACTTGATTTCAAAGATGACATAGATTTAATTTTGGAGAGAAACTGAGAAACCTTATAAAAACCATTATGGTGGGTTTTAGAGTAAATATTTAGATGTATAAATAGAATAAAGTATCTTGCATAGTCATTAACCTTATCAGGCCATAGGGAAGAGAATGAAAGAAATAATTATAGAATGCTTTGCTAAGAAATCCATAATTATCACTCCCATTAAAGTCTATGAGTTATTCCTTCTCAAAGGAAATATTACTGTCTTCTCATTGACAAAACACTTAGTTTTACGTATTTATTTCAATATCTATGACTAATCAACAATTATTTTTGTTGATCATTTTTTTCTAGATTAAATTTTTTTAATTGAGATTTTTTTCTTTTTTTTTTAATAGCCTTTTATTTACAGGTTATATGCATGGGTAACTTTACAGCATTAACAATTGCCAAACCTCTTGTTCCAATTTTCACCTCTTATCCCCACCCCTCCCCCAGATCGCATGGATGACCAGTAGATGTTAAATATATTAAAATATAAATTAGATACACAATAAGTATACATGACCAAACCGTTATTTTGCTGTACAAAAGAATCAGACTCTGAAATATTGTATTTTTGTTGATCATTAAGATTTGCAGCATTATTGGGCTCAAAGAAATTAACAAATCATTTAGATAAATTTTGCACAAGAAATCCTTACTGAGAAACACAATGTATCAAGTGTTTTTAAAGACTATTTTATGTCATCAATACGGTAATCATTATACAAATACATAAGTTTTGAACTATGAAAAACACTAGGAGTGCTTTTATTATCTATATTTAACACTTGAGAAAACTGAGACAGACAGAACTGAATGATATTGAGTATGGTTATGTAGATAATAAATCTCTGAAGTAAAGTTTGAAATCATGCCTTTCTAACTCCAGACAGAAAGTACTATCCAAGATATTCCTACATATAAAATGGTTAAATTCTGTTGATTATTTTCTAGTATTCTTATCTTGTTAAATATTTTCTCTATAATTCAATTTCCAATTAAAAATACTTATATTATTATATACATTTATATTGTATGTATTTTATATATAAGGTATTGATTAATTATATAAATATGTATTTATGTGTAGAAGATAAATATTTAATATATATTTGTGCATTGTATAGATATTGATTATATCTATTCATATTTATTCCACCTTCTAGATTTTAGTACCTTTAGCATTATGAACATTATTAATACATTTATGCTCACCACTGTAGAAATTGAAGTTGAAAGTATATACACTGAATTGAAATCAGATAAGATACCTGCTATTTTAAAAGTCTATCCATAGTATAAAAAGAATGCTAAAAGGAGGAAGTTGATGTGCACAATATAAAACTAATCTCCAAATTTGTTATATATGAAATTTGTTAGTTATATGAATAAAGAAAGGTAAGAAGTTTAGGAAAATTCCTCTGTGTTAATTTTTTTTTAACACTGATGCATCTTGAAAACATCAGTCACAAATCCATAGTAAAACTGCTTTTAAAAGCTTGAGTAGAATTATTGTCAGTAGGATGATGTTATTAGTTCATGAAGCAAGATTATGTTTGAGCACAAAGACTTGCATTTTGTTGGAACATTTGACTACAGACAACTTGTAGTAAATGCATGAATATTGTCAGACTTGTGAAATTGGGAAATAAATCATGAATTACTGAAATTATTAATAATAACTCTCTTTGTTGAAATCACAGCAAATATCTTTCAATTATTTCAACATTTAGGTAAATTGTAAGATCTTTTAATAAAATACATTGTAAATATATGCTACATGAAGTTAAATCTATCAAATATATTGATAGGAGAAATATTCAAACTAGATAGGTTCAATCTGAGATTCAATGAAAATAATGGAGAAATAATAACCTGTATGCTTGATGAATTTATTTAAATTATTTAAATAAGAGGACCACTTTTGCAAAATGATAACAAAGAATTGAACTTGAGGTTTCTCAGCAAAGTAATTACACGTGAAACACAATAATTGCATGAATTTTTAGGCCTAGTCATAATATAAATGAAAATACTCTGAATCTAGTTATGAAATACATGTAAAATATTTTAAAACATTCACGACAAACTAAAAACCAGTTTATAAAGCCTGAAACCCATCCTGTTACCCTGTCAGAAACAGAGGACTATGAAAAGGAATTTCTTAAGGATAGCAGACAAATGTAAAGAGGAACACAGTCTGAAAAGAAGGGACCACTTCAGGCAGGAGCATTGGTGCTCCAACATAAATTAACGAGTCTATAAGAATACATAGGAAAACAATAAACTTTAGCCACATTGATCAGCAGCCCACACAGAAATGAAAGAAATAACTTATGCATTTATTTAGGTATAGCATACAAATATATTTGAATATATAATAAATCCAGGTATAGCAGAGTGAGAAAAATTTGGAAGAAAAGAAGGCAGTAAAGACTAAATGAAGGAAAGAACGAAATTCGAAGGGAAGGAAGCATTTAGAAAGCACCAGCAATGTGTGAGGCAATTAGCTAAGTCACAAAATCCTGAGAATTGCATGCATTGTTATTCCTAATAAACAATTATATACAATATATGCACATATTATACATTATACAATTATGCAATTCCTATTACATAACATATAATATACAATTATACATTATATAATGAATAATATACAATTATATGATTATACAATTACACCAAAAGGAGATGAGAATTAATGACTAGGCTAGGTAACATAACTATCAGGTGTTTGAAACTGAATCAGTGTTCAAGTTTCCTGACTCACAGATCTAGAATTCTATCTATTGAATCATTTAGTGCACTGGGGAGGAGAGAAAAAGAGCCTGGCAGAGAAGAGAAAAGAAAAATTGAGGGAAAACTTATAAGAGACAAATATACAGTTTCTAAATTATTGTCTATATTATTGATATTATTAATAATAGTATAATTATAAAATTATATAAAATAATAAATAAGTACTTAAGAAATGTATTTTCTATAAGAATTTAAAGTTATTTAACCTGACCTTATAACCTATCATTTAATTAAAAGATGGTTTAATTTCAATTAGAATAACAATATCAAATGCTATCCCACTTATCTGTCATGCAGGATACAGTCCTTATTTCTGTCAGAAAATTATCTGTGCCCCTCAAATCCTATGCTTCTAATATGAGAGACCTTCCCACTTATTATGATTCATGCTGCAGAAGACACTTTGAGGCCTTAAGACAGAGAGATAACTGGGTTTTCCTGTTAGTAAAAAGTAAATTTTAAAATGCAGGAAGACACTAAACTTTAGATTAACCATCAGTATTACAGTGGCAGAAGTTAGATTCCCAGAAGAAAAAGCCAGAAAACAACTTTGATGGTTGGAAGATTGCATTGAAAACATCTTTCAGTTGATCAGGAAAAGTACATTGAAATCAAACAGGCACTAAAGGCCATCCAGGGAACAGAAAAGCACAGTAGCTACCTAGCAGTCAGAGAACAAGTGCATTGAAATACATCCTCAGTAAAACATAAGCTGTTTTAACTTTGAAAAATTCCTAAGTGTCTCTGGATCTCAGTTCCCACACCTATAAAATGGGGCTTTAGATCAACTTCTCTGAATTGTTTTCTGTTCTAATCTCTAAGTCTGAGATCCTGGCAGAGAGAGAGACAGAGAGACAGAGAGAGACACGTGAGCGAGAGAAACAGATAGACAGAGATAGAGACAGATAAACAGAGACAGAGACAGAGAGAGAGGAGAAAAGAGAGAGAGAGAGAGAGAGAGAGAGAGAGAGAGAGAGAGAGAGAGAGAGAGAGAGGAGAGGGAGAGGGATAGAGAGAGATCAGACTGTGAAGCATCCACTTGAACCGACCAAAGATAAAGGGCTTGAAACCCTGAGAGCAGCCAGGCCCCTAAAATCAAGAGTGCTCAGTCACTCTGAGCTTGCTGAGTGAGGTGGGTATTCAGTCTGAATCTATTCAGTCTGAATCGCAGATCAGAACCTTCTGCAGGTCTTAGGTTGAACTGAGACCCAAAAGTTACAGTGCCTTTCCTGATTAAAAGAGAAAGAGAATAATCAGGATGTAATTTTCTCCCCAAATGACTCACTGCAGAATCTCTAAGCCTCTGAATCATAACCACTGAGTGCTGCCCTTAGCCTGGGTGGGACCACATGAGGGGAGGGACAAAAACAGAGGTACCAAAAAGTGCCAAAGAAAAGCTATGTCCCTGCTGTAATCTAAAAAAGACAAACCCCTATTGATGCTTCATCTGCAAGGTCTCTTCTGCATCCCAAACACTGAGAGAAATAAAACATTTTGGCTTAGCTGTACCAGATCTAAAATTATATTATAGAGCAGCAGTTACCAAAACCATTTGGTATTGGCTAAGGAATAGATTAGTCGATCAGTGGAGTAGGTTAGGTTCAAGGACAAAACAGTCAACAACTATAGCAACCTAGTCTTTGACAAACCCAAAGACCCCAGCTTTTGGGATAAGAACTTACTGTTTGACAAAAATTGCTGGGAAAATTGGAAACTAATATGGCAGAAACTAGGCATTGATCCACACTTAACACGTACACCAACCGTTACATGACCTAGGCATAAAGAATGAAATTATTAATAAATTAGAGGAACACAGGATAGTTTACCTCTCAGAACTGTGGAAGGGGAAGGACTTTATGACCAAAGAAAAACTAGAGATCATTACTGATCACAAAATAGAAAATTTTGACTATACTAAACTGAAAGTTTTTGCACAAACAAAACTAATGCAGACAAGATTAGAAGGAAGCAATAAACTTGGAAAATATTTTTACAGTCAAAGGTTCTGCATAAAGGCCTCATTTCCAAAATATATAGAGAATTATCTCTAATTTATAAAAATCAAGCCATTCTCCAATTGAAATATGGTCAAAGGATATGAACAGACAATTCTCAGATGAAGAAATTGAAACTATTTCTAGTCATATGGAAAGATGCTCCAAGTCATTATTAATCAGAGAAATGCAAATTAAGACAATTCTAAGATACCACTACACACCTGTCAGATTGGCTAAGATGACAGGAAAAATAATGACGATTGTTGAGGGGATCGGAAAACTGGGACATTGATGCATTGTTGGTGGAGTTGTGAACGAATCCAACCATTTTGGAGAGTAGTTTGAACTATGCTCAAAAAGTTATCAAACTGTGCATACCCTTTGATCCAGCAGTGTTACTACTGGGCTTATATCCCAAAGAGATTATAAAGAAGGGAAAGGGACCTGTATGTGCATGAATGTTTGTGGCAGCCCTTTTGTAGTGGCTAAAACTGAAACTGAATGGATGTCCATCAGTTGGAGAATGGTTGAATAAATTGTGGTATATGAAAATTATGGAATATTACTGTTCTGTAAGAAATGACCAACAGGATAATTTCAGAAAGGCCTGAGAGACTTACACTGAACTGATGCTGAGTGAAATGAGCAGGACCACAGATCATTAAATACTTCAACAATAATACTATATGATGACCAGTTCTGATGGACCTGGGCATCCTCAGCAAGGAGATCAACCAAATCATTTCCAATGGAGCAGTAATGAACTGAACTAGCTACCCAGAGAAAGAACTCTGGGAGATGACTAAAACCATTACATTGAATTCCTAATCCCTATATTTATGCCCAGCTGCAATTTTGATTTCCTTCACAAGCTAATTGTACAATATTTCAGAGTCTGATTCTTTTTGTACAGCAAAATAACGGTTTGGTCATGTATACTTATTGTGTATCTAATTTATATTTTAATATATTTAACATCTAAACTGGTCATCCTGCCATCTGGGGAGGGGTGGAGGGTAAGAGGTGAAAATTGGAACAAGAGGTTTGGCAATTGTTAATGCTGTAAAATTACCCTATACATATAACCTGTAAATAAAAGGTTATTTAATAAAAAATAAAAATAAAAGGATTAGATTATGTAATTCCAAGTCATTTTTATTTTATTTTCCCTGGCCCTTTATTACATGCAATTTTTTTGTATCATGATCTGCATAAAATGCATTTATTAAAAAAGAAAGAAAGAAATAAACCTTTTTCCTTGATGAGATTTCTGGGAATCTGGTCTCTGTGACAAAGATGTAAAGTTCCTCACCAGTCTGATCTGTGCTGTCAAAGCAGTGGGTAGAGTTGGGTGCAGTTGTGTATGTGATGAGAGTGTGTGCTTGTGTAAGTGTGTATATATGTGTTCGTGAGGATGGTCAGTCCTGGACTTATTGACACAGTCTTTGCTGAGCTCATCTCCCCCAAGAACTCTAATTATCTTGTCACCTGAAAAACACCAGTTTGCAGAAGGAATTTGTCATGTGTCTGAAAAAGAAACATCCCTTTATCTCAGCTAAAAATCCCCAGCAGCGATTAAAAGTGAGTAATTATAATCTCTAAAGGAACAGCTCCTTCCAGTTGTGAGAGAACTTTTTCCTCTGCCTTATATTATAAAGGAGGCAACAAATATAGTGCTCTCTGAGCACCAGGATGTGAGGGTCTCAGAGCCTAAAATCTAGAGATATTTGTGATTTTTTTTCTACAGCAAACTCTAATTGATTCCTCTTTTAAAAAGAATTATAATTAATTATGGTAGCTCATTGTAGTGACATATCTTGTGATACTCATCACAATCATATGAAATTAGCATTTTTATTATCTGTAAATAGAAAATAATGTTCTAATTTTTACAAGTTTGTTTTAAAAACTACATGATGCATTAAGGGAATTGTAGTAATAGGGTTAGGATAGTAATGTCATGTTGGAAATAGATATGTGAAAAATTCAGAATGGCCATTCTCTTTCCAAAAGGAAATTTTATTTAGAAGTAGAGTTTACAGACCAAAATAAGTGGCAAAAAGTAGGCACTAAGAACGGCAATATGAAATAGACAGAGTTGGAAGACTATAAGTTAGATTAACCAGAGTTAGCCAGAGTAAGGAGAATTATACCATTAGAAGGAAGGCACTATGAGGGAGAGGAGACCATAGTTATGGAAAGAATTTAGCAAAGGTCTTTATCATAACCAGAACTTTTACAAGGGAATTAGAGCCTTAGGAGTTTCTCATAAACAAAGGTGTGAACTCAAGAGAGGGAATAAAAGAGAGAGGAAGTGTCAGGGGCCTCAAATATAGAGTGATCAAGGAATCAAATAGAAGGCACCTGGTAAACCCAGTCCCAGACCTGTCCAAAAATATGCTAAACAGTATCTCAAAAATATTCACAGATGTTTGACTAATAAAAGAGTTCCTCCTCATAATCACTTTATCCAACCAAATACTATTGTTGGAATTGGTTGTAATTCATATAGCTAGCTTGCCTTTTTTCCTCACTAGGGAACATCATCAATTCACATCCATGGGATTGGTTAAATTGTGTATATTTCTGTGTGTATAAGTTGTCTTTGTTTAGTTTGTTTTAAGATGTGGAAACATAATACTAGGCAACTGTGTACAGTAGGTAATAATGATAAGCCAAAGGCCAGATAGAAGAATTAGACAATTTATCTTGTACTCTGTTCAAGTCTGTCAGTATCATAGTTAGAAAAAGACAACTGAAAGAGCTCAATAATCCAGGGTTTGGAAAAATGATATTAATGTATGAACTCAGATTTCTTAACTTACAAAAGTTTACTATGTCCATATCACCTGGCTGTTTGTTGCATCCCTGGTTACAGAGGATTTTATAGCCCTCTCTGAATTACCCCTGTCTTTACTTTAGCTGGTTTTAGCTAAACCAGTTATGGATGGATAATGCAACTCTACCAGGATTTCATATCCATGACATATAAAGTTCCATGTATAAAAGCTCCATCATACTGTTCCCTGAATAAAACCATCTATAAAATTGCTTATTCCATTCAAAAGGGAAAGTTGAAGTATGATGTGAATTAAATCAAGAGCAATAGGTTTCATGAAGGAATTGTTCCCTAATGGATCATTTTGACAGCACAATGAGAAAAGTATCTAGCATTAGTAGAGAAAGACCTGTTTGATTAAAATGGAACCTTTCATTGGAAATCCTGGAGTCACTAGCACTAGCTATTGATCTTCAGATATGGTAGAACATGGAACGAAGAAGATATTGGCTCTGAGCAACAAGGAGTTGGAAGGCAACACTAGTTTGCAAACTTTATTGCCACAAGCTGTTGCCATTATTGCAAGATGTCTCTACTGAGCTCAATTTTTTTAACCTTTGTTCTCTTGCCTTATGATTGAAGAAGGGAACAAATCTTCTCTCCATTATGCACCAGATAAGCTGGTGAGTATGTTTATAAAAGATTATATTTGAATTTTTATGTCTGCTCAAGCTGTTTTGTTTTTTTTCAAGTTTCTGGATTTCCTTCGACTTAAAGCACCTGTTCTGGTGTGAGAGTACTCTTTTTGTTAATGGTATCCTCCTCCTGTCTTGTGTTTAATTTTTCTCATCTTGTTTCTTTCTATAAGAAGTAAAAGAGGGAGAAGTTGTCCTTCTCCTTTGGGAAATCAGTTACTCTCTGTGGGCTCTCAGTGCATTCCCTGCCTAGATATTTGCTGTATATCTATATGCTAATTACCCTATTTCACGCTCACTTGAAGGAGAAATGATGATTGGTAACCAACAGTTTGGGGACAACCTGACCTCTCTCCTTCTTAATCCTAATTTTCAAACATTAAGTCTCTTGAAGGACATTGTGAATAATGAAACTGGATAAATTTTCTTTTTCAAGACCCCACCATGATGGAAGCTACGCTACTCTGCTCAAGCATAGGTGATGTGTCTTTTGTTCACAATGAGGACCAAAATGAAAACACTATGTCAGAACAGAGGTAAAATATATCAGATTGTAGCTTTTCAGACCAATAAGAGATGCCACAATCCAGATACAAATAATCCTTATGACTAGTTGAGGTGGCTTCCTAACTTCAAGCATCTCACATTTCTTCCGAGCTAATTCCATTCTGCTTTGCTCATAGAACACAGTGCCATCTCTGATGAGAGAACATGCTAGGCAATCCTGTGCCAGTGTCCCCTAGGACATCCAATCAAGTCTAAGTTTGTTTAGAGAGGCCTTGAGAGTATCTTTATATTTTTTCTGACCATCTTGTCAGTGCTTTCCCAAGCTTCCCAGTGCTTGAGTGTGATTTCTCCCAAAAATACTCTTTTGGCAAGCATACACTTGGCATTTAAACAACAAAGCCAGTCAAATGAAGTTGTGCTATATGCAATAGAGTTTGACCATTTGGCAGTTTAGTTCGGATAAGGACTTTAGTGTCTGGTATTTACGATGTCAACTGATCTTCAGAGCCTTCCTTAAGGCAATTGGAATGGAAGTGATTCAGCTTCCTGGAATGGTATTGTTTACTGTTCAGGTTTTACCTCCATAGAACAATTAGGTCAGCACAGTGGCTCTGTAGAACTTAAATTTGGACCTCACTCTAATATTTTTCCTCTTCCATGCTGTGTCTGGACTAGCTCTCTGGAGGACCTCGGTACCAGCTCGAGTCCTTGATCTTAGAAGAGGACTGATGAGGCAAGACTTACGTGGATGCTCAAACATGAAGCCCATTTATTCCAAAGTCTGTCAGCCTTATATACCCTAAAACCCTTATAAAACCATAGCATACTGCTCATGCACTAACTATATACTGCATATGCAGGACCACAAAAACAACTTGTTACTGTGTCTAGATTTCTCTTTGCCACTTGGTATCACTCTGCTTTAATTACAACACAGATTGTCACTACCCCTACTTCTCAGGAAGGTTGAGAACCCTTAGATGGGATGCCAAACCAGACATTGTCAGCAGGTTCCCTCTAGGCTGAAGGGTCTTATACCTCACCCAGAGTTCCTCCGCTGTCTATGGCTTCCACACTTCCACACTTTCCTTGAGAGGCTCCCAAACATTGAGCTCGCTCCAGCAATGTGTGTGACAACCTCATTATCAATGTGTACATCTCTACATAGTAATCTGAATTTTATAACTCTTCAATGTTTCATTCCATGTATGTGAGCCTATACTCTTTTAGCGAAATCTGCCATTCTGGGCTTGCGTCACTCAACTTCCTTATTTACCTTAATCATTATAGAGTTGAAAGATGATTTCTGAAATAATGCTCAAGCTACTTTCTACTTTTATAAGTTGTACAAAAATGCTTGTAACAGCCCTTTTTGTCGTGGCAAGGAGCTGGAAACTGAGTGGAAGCTGATCTGTTGGGAAATGGATAACTAAGTTATGAATGTTCTATAAGAAATTATCAATAGGACGATTTCAGAGAGCCTGGAAAGAACTGGTGCTAATTGATGTGAGTAGAACCAAGAAAACATTGTACACAGTAACAACAAGATTATACAATGATCAAGTCTGATGGATGTGCCTTTTTCCAGCTACAAGGTGATTCAGGCCTCTTCCAATTGTCTTGTGATGAAGAGAGTCATCAGAATCCAGAAAGAGTCCTGTGGGGACTGAGTGTGGATCATCACATAGTATTTTCACTTTCTTGTGATTTTTTGCTGGCATTTTGTTTTCTTTCTCATTTTTTTTTGATCTGATTTTTTGTGCAGCTAGATGACTTTGGAAATGTTCATAGAATTGCACACATTTCACATAAATTGGCTTACTTCTTGTCTAAGGGAAGGTTTGGAACACAAGATTTTAAAAGTATAAATGTTTAAAACTATCTTTACATGAATTTTGAAAATAAAAAGCTATTGTTTCAAAAACCTCTAAGAAAATAATATGTGTAGAACATTTTGAGAACCTTTAAGTGCTACAAAGATGCCAGATATTAGATATTGTTGTAACTGGTGATAATTTTTATTATACATAATTATATATCATGTAGTATTATTGTATACTATAGAATATATACATAGATATTAAAATCATTTTTTCTGGATAAAAATTTATGTTTATCTTTTACTTTGAAATTTCATAGTTCAAATGGGTTCCTTATGAGTTTTTAATGTGTGCAGATGAGGTTTTATCCTTTTGAAAATATAGCAATTGAGGAATTGTGAATGACTATTGATTAAAACAAAAGGACTGATTATAGAGTAACATGAAGTCAAAAATATAGGCATATGTATAACCCACTGACTTGTATCTTTAACATGTTCCATTACAATTAGGAAAATGGAACCAAATGAATAAAAGCATACAAAGATAATCATGAGCAAAAGGATGACTTTAGTAGCTCTGGTTTCTGCAGTGGCAATAGGATTGAGACTAGTGCTTTGAAGGTGTTGGTCTTGCCAGTGGTGTCTGAACAAAACAAACACCATGTACCCACTGGAAATGGCCATGACTCCCAAAAATACCATGTCATAAAGGGTCTTCCAGATAAGTGCTTTTGAGGTAGAAACAGCACACCAGTCTATAGAACAATATCCTAGGTTGTTCTTAAGGTTATTGAGTGTGTCATTCCTAAGACCAGTCACATGTAGAGGCACAAACATATCTACCAACAAATTGAATACTCACATGAAGACAAAGGATGGAACAAGGGACTCTGGTGCTTTGGCTTTCAGCACTTCCTTTAGGCTGTTGGAACTGAGTTGCCTAGAAGACACTGGGGAGGCAGGTATCGTAAAGTGAAAGTACTTGGGACACTCTCTGAAGATAAACAATGATTTTCATTCAGTGTCATTCAGGAAAATTTTCTGGATATGAACTTGCATTGCAATTGGAACTCCTCTAAAAGAATCATTTCAATATGAGAAAGGAACAAATTAACAAATTAATAAAAGTTTGCATCAATATGTTTTATCCTGTGACCAGTAATCAAATTATAGCCATACAAACAAAGAAATAAACCATTCCCAAAGACTCCAATAATAATCTGAAGTATATGTAAAATGCAGAGGATATCATTGTTACTTTGCATTCCTTATTCTCTTGATCAGAATCTATATTTAGATCCAAAGTGACTTGGGAAGGAAGAGAGAGGTGTCTGTTATAAAACCAGAACTTCAAAACCGATGCTGCACATATCTTGTCAATGACATAAGGTTCGGTATTTCTTAGTTATTACAGAAATACAGTTTTATGAAATATTTACTCGCACTCAATTTTTTTTAACTTTCTTAAAGATGCAAGTCTTCTTATTTTGAGACATTAAAATGGCTTTATATTTTGAATAGGATTTTAATTCTGTTTTATATCTGTGTTTATTTGTTTCTATATTTGATTATTTGCTTACATAAATATATAAGCCTTATTTTTGAATGGCATCGATATTTTATAGATCAGCTAAAAACTGAAGACTGATAGGATCAAATCTGTTATTACAGAAAAATTTAATAAATATATGTTACTTTATATTTACAATTTAAATGCAAAGTAGGAAAAAAAAACTTTCCCTGTGCATAATAAAACATAAGAAAAGATTCAAAATATAAAGCAATAAATTTCCCTTATGTTGAAAGTCTTTATAATATATACTACACATTGTGTTCAGAGCTGACCTTCTTTTCTTTGCATCTCATAGTTTTTTTTTTCACTATGTGCTGTTTTACTTTATTTTCCCCATTTCTTCCCTTCCTCCTTCTCCCTCCAAAGAAACCTATACTATAAAATATATATGTATATTGTTTGTAAAATTCATATACATGCATATGAATATATATGCAAACACACATACACATATAAATATACATATACATGCATATACATAGATATCTATAACCATGTACAGATAGATAGATAGACAGACAGATAGATAGATGAATCTGTATAAGACTACAATGCTTGTTTGTGCCTCTATATCTCTGAAGGTGGATAACATCATCTTTCACAAATTCAAGTGTTTCCAGTTTTCTAAATCTAAACTTACTCATCATTTGTTGTTTTATCCATTTCCTATAATACCTTCTTTAATTTTGTATGAAGCTATGATGGATTTGTCAGGCAAAATCAACACGATTTAGGCAGGGTTAATGATATACCTGCTCTTGTTTGGGTTATATATCATTAAGGAACAATGTTTTGGGTATTTTCTATACTTGTTAAATCAAATATTTATGACCCTCCTTGGGCCACTTGTGATTGCAAAGAAAATACATTTACTTTCAGTAGTAGGTTACTGTAATTTTAAGACTCATAAATTCTTTTACTTTAATTATCCTGTTGCCTTTACTATGGGCACATCTATGACCAGAGAAATATTCACAAACACAACTGTCACTAATGTAAAACTGTCGCTAGGAATCTTCCCAGAATATACTTTAAGTATTCCAAAAGGCATACAGTTCTTAAGGCAGACTGTAAGAAGTGAAGAGTCTTCCAAATAAGGGAAAAATAAACATGCTCCCAAGAGAAAGTGTTAGAAAAACAGCTTACTCAAAGACAGTTATCCATCTCATACATCCTTTGTATATACTCCTTACTGACAACATAATCAGCTTTGGGCCAATCCAGAAAATAAGCTTGGGCAACAACTGCTTTTATAGGATAGCTCAAAATAGCTTCAAAGAAGGTGAGCTCCTGATACCTCCTCAATTCTGTGGTTCCTTATGACTACGTACTGGACAGTAAATCAACTGCCTGCTTTCTGATTATGGTGGGAAACTCATACACTGATATAGCAGCTTAATTTTATAGGAAACAGGGCTCCTTTGAAAATTAATGTTGGTAGGAGAGTAAAAGAATTAGAAAGAAATTTTGGACAAGACTAATTAGGAAGGACTTTTATGTTGTCTAATGTGTTCACACACAGAGACATGCAAATATGCACAATTTTTTAAAGATACTGACCAATATCTCTTCACAACTATTGATTTCTTTAAAGCTCCATTCATAATTTATATGCCAGTAAGGTGTGGGGCAGAGAGCTTTGAATTGGGGTACAAGAAATAAATGGATTTAACAACTCTTTGCTGCCCCTAATAGCATGAGTACTAACATATCACTTAATCTCTATATGTTTCAATCCCACATCAGTAACATGAGCATCATACAGTTAGCTTATATATTTTCTGTAAGGATAATATGGTATATTTAAAAGGACTTCAGAACACCTGTTGTGCTGTTCACTTTTCATTTATTTCTGTAGGGATCCATGCAGAATCCTAAAAACAATTATACCAAATGAATACAAGTTCAGTAATTTTTGAGAGCGTTCACAACCTTCTATTCAGATACAATACAGTGATGATTCCTGGCTCTTCCTGACTTTCAGCAAATATTTATTCTGTGATTACGGTTTGCTGACAACAATCCTTGGTAGGATACAGTGGCTTTCTTCTTGAATTTAATACATTTCTGATATTGACAAGTGAGCTTCTATAGTTTAGTCTATATCTCTCATGGGCTCCTCATCTTAACCAATAAATCTTTCTGAGTTCTTTTCCTACTTCAGTACCTGCCTCGTCCAGATGGATAATTAGAACATACTAATATAGTAGAAGATATTTTGTGGCATAAATTGTTGCCTTGACAAACATTGCCCAATATGATTACTTCAAGGGCCTGTTCTCTCTCCTTATATTTAACAGACCAGGTTCTTGCCTGATAAATGTTCATATCAGTACAATGAATTTCTGAATTAAACAAAATGCAACACCATAAAGCAGAAAATCATAGCATAGTCACTTCAGAGATTCTTAACTTTTTATTGCTTTTCAATGTAACAATTTTTTGTCTGAATATAACCTAAAGCAATGGTTTTCCTAAAGGCATAACAGAAATTTTTCTGTGACAGAAGAATGAAAGATAAAGAGATAATCTGATGCACATGGATCATAGGAAAACACTGCTTACATCGAGGCCACATGACCAAAAATTAAACATATCTAGATCAATCTTGGCCAGAAGAATGTTAATACAGTTTATAAGTTATTGTTGATATTGCTTTTGTAATTTAATAATATTTGCATTGTCATAAAATTATGTCAAATAATTGAAGAAAGGTACATTTCCTAATAAATTGATGGTGGTAAATACGAGCTCATGGCCAAAAATTAATTTCAAAATTGTTATCATCATAATGTGAAGAAGAAAATCTAAAACTATATTGGACTTCTGTGCATTGTAGGATACATTCCTG
The DNA here is from genome assembly GCF_902635505.1 of Sarcophilus harrisii. Lineage (NCBI taxonomy): Eukaryota > Metazoa > Chordata > Mammalia > Dasyuromorphia > Dasyuridae > Sarcophilus > Sarcophilus harrisii. The sequence continues at coordinate 254,112,127 of NC_045431.1, forward strand.
TTTCTGTCAGATAAATTTCTGTGCCCCCAAAGTCCATTTCTTCTAATTTGAATGTCCTTGCCACTTTACCATTATTCATGGGCATCCAAGGTACCTGAGGCATTTAAGAAGAGAAATAACTGCTTTTTCCAGTTAGTAAAAAATACATTTTAAAATGTAGGGAATCAGGGTAGCTAGATGGCTCATTGGATAGAGAAGTGGCCCTGAAGTCCTGAGGCCCTGAGTTTAAATCCAACCTCAGACATTTAATACTAGCTTTGTGACCCTGGGCAAGTCATTTAACCCCACTTGCTTCAGCACACAAAAATGTAGGAAGTCATTGATTTTAAATTAAACACGATTACTAAAGTGATAGAAGTTAGATTCCTATAAAAGAATAAAGAAAAGGAAAGACAGGAAGAAAGGAAGAAAATCAATCAGTGAAAGCTACATTGAAATCAAACAGGCACAAAAGACAATCAGGGAGCAGAAGAGGACAGGAGAAGGAGCTATATAGCAGGCAGAGAGCCGAAGCACTGAAATGCATCCCCAATAACTTCCTTTCACTGTGAAAAAATCACTCAGTTCCCTTGGTCTCAGTTACCTCACCTGTAAAATGGGTGTTTTTGGTCAACTTCTCAGACTTCCTTTATGTTCTATAATGCTCTGGCACAGAAAAACTGATGTGAATGTGGAGTTTTTGTTGAACAATCCCACAGGACATCCCAGCCTGGAATCCACATTATTTCCAGTCCAGCCGCCTGTGTGAGGGAAGAAGGATAGAGGTCACTGGGGAGAGGCCTGAAGCAGCCAGGAGTCTAAGCCCAGAATGCTCTGCCAAAGCACCTTCAGATAGGCTCTAAACTTGTACAGCTCACAGTGACGTTTCCACACATTAAGCCTGAATCAGAGGTCAGAGCCTTCTCCATCTCCTGGATTGAGCTCAGACTCAAAAGTTTCCTGATAAAATGAGAAAGGAACAATCAGGTTGTTGTTTTCTCCCAGGAGTGTTTCAGTGCAGAATCTGCCAGCATCTGCATCATAACCAGCTGAGCACTGCATCTCCATCCACTCTCTTTAGCCTGGTCAGAACCACTTAAGGGGAGATAAAAACAGAGGTACCCCAAGACTGCTGAAAAAAGCTAATATGTCCCTGCTGTGATCTAAAAGGGAATAATCCCTACTCTGGCTCCATCTGCAATGTCTCTTCTGCATCCTAAGTACTGAAAATATAACAATTTTCCCTAAATGAGATTTCTAGGAATCTGATCTCTGGGACAAAAGATGTAAGTTACTTACCAGTCTGATCTGTGCTGCCAAAGAAGTGGCTACAGTTGTGAGTGTGTGTGGTGTGTGTGTGTGTGTATGTGCCTGTGCAACTGTACATGTGTGCTGTGGGGATGGTCAGAACTGGCGTTATAAGCACAGCCTTTTCTGAGTTTATTTCAACCAAGAACGCAATTACTGTCACCTCAAAAACAAAAGTTGACAGAAGGAATCTGCTGTGTCATGACATCCCTTTATCTCAAGTAAAAAGCCCAGCACTTATTAAAAGTGACTAATTAGAAGTTCTAAAGGAGCAACACTTTACATTATAGAAAGAATTTTTTTTTCCTTAATCATATGAAAGGAAGAAATACAGAGAGGGAATTCTGTGCATTCCTATGCCAGGAACAATTTCCTGAAATATAGAGATCTACAAAAAAAAAAAAACCTCATCAATTCTATTTTTTTCTGAAAATAATTATAATTAATTGAACACTTTATTGTAGAGACAAATCTTTTGATACTCAAAGTAGATTTGTGAATTTTGTATTACTATGATTTATTGATAGAATATGATGATGATATATTTTAGGAGTTTGTTTTAAAAAATCTATGTAACACATTGAGAGAAAAGTAGAGTCATTTAAATTTTATGTTTCCTCTGTGAGTATTTTTTGGTGTATTTTGTTTTTAATATTCAGAAACATGCTTATAGACATGAGTTTTTATTAGAAATATAAGGATAAATCAAAAGTTAAACTAATTTAGGAGAATTAGTCTTTCTAACCTGTACTCTTTATTAGTCTGTCTATACTGTAGTTAGAAAAACATGACTAAAAGAACTTGCATGACATGATCCAGGACTTGGAGGATAAAATAAATAATACTTTCTACTTGAAGTCAGGTTTCTTGAATTAAATAAAGTCCTCTATTCCCGCTATCACCTGGTTGTCTGATGATTGACTAAAATTTTCTCAATTTTATTTTGAATTCTTTCTATCTTTGCTTTGCCTGGATTTAATTGATCCAAAAGCCTGGCTAGTAATTGAACTCTATCCTCCTATAGAAAACTCCCAGCGTCTAGGCTCTATGATAATACTTTTTTTAATAAGATAAAGTTGAAATAAAGATTAAGTTCAATTCTGAGCAAGAGGCCTCATGAAGAAATGGGACCCAATGGGTCATGGTGACAGCAGGATGGGAAAAAAGTGTCTAGCATTAACAGAGCAGGTCCTGCTTGATTGAAATGGACACTTTCATTGGAAATAATAGCATCACTAGAACTCATCGACTCATCTTCAGTTATGGTAGAATATATATCAAAAATGGGGGCAGGAAAAGGTTCTGTATGCAGGACACTATAAATTAGCCACAAAGATAAGAGACAGGTGTACAGTTATATAGACGGTCTATACTATCTTGTCCAACAGTAATTCAAAGACTATAAAAGATGAAAGACATTCCAACACTAAGGTTCAAAATTTGGGCACATGGTTCTATTATGGCACATGTTTAATTAGCTTTATTAGTATTAACCTCCCTTGGAGCAGCTTAGATTTCATTCATTAGATTCTATTAACATAACATCTAGTTGTCATTAAGCAATGTTAACATATTAGGAGATGCATGTTGACATACTAAAACAAAGAAAAAAAGCAAAAGAACACTTAATCTGTAGTTAATAATAGCTAGATAGTGACATGTGTGATTCATTCTTTTGAAATTAAAGCTTCTATTATCTGTAGATAAAAACATAATGCTCACAATTTTTTTCAGTCATTTGGTTAAAAACTGGATGACATTTAGTGAGTAGTAGGAATACATCTATTATGTGTTTTCTGAATGTATGTTTTTATTCTTTATTTTTTTAATTTAGAAATATTCCAATAGTATGTACTAAATGAATGAAAGCCAGGTTGAAATTAAATTGAAATAGGTTATTTACAATACTTATCCTATACTCTATACAATTCTCTATATTCTGTGAGAGAAAGATTAGCAAGAGAATTTTAATGACTTTATCTAAAATTTAAAGATAATAAAAGGCTGAATTCATAGTTTGCTCTTTTTATCTTTCTATTGACATTTAGGAATGTTTCTTGCAGTAATCTGAATTCTGTAATTTCCATGGATGTTATTCTTGCAAATAATTTCAAGGTATTGAATTCTTCTGAGTTTATGGCTGAAAGCTTCCTTGTCACCATAACAGGAACCTGGCAGAGTTCAGTACAAAAGTATTCCTGTGGAATAAAGGATTTAATATATTTTATCTTACATCTTCTTCAAATGAGATTTGTTCCTTTCTCCCTGGACCCTTCCTGTATGCTACAGTAGGCTTTGTTGCGATAAATAAGTAAAATTAAGCCAAATAAATATATATTACATATATATTATATTTATTCTATGACCTCTTTGTCATATATAGGAGAGCTCAATGGCATTCTCAAAAGCCAAAGTCACTCATGGTGGCAGGGGTATGGCTAATCGCCCTTTGAAAATCGATGTTTCAGAGGGGTGAAAACAACTCTATTTGAGACAGCTGTCCTTACCTTCAAGATCAGAAACATTGGAAGCATAAAGAGAACTATTTAGACTTGGCTGGAATCTCAGATTGTGATTGGTCCTCTGCTATGTATAATTTTTTCAGAAAAAAATAAAAAATAAACAGAATATAAAAGACACCAAAATCTATGTAGTGTCACCAGAAATTGGATTTTGAATCTCAGAGTCAAAATAAACTATTCTCATTCGACTGAACAAATGAACAGCCACACTGCTTCTACTGTCAATACTGTTCAAAATACTGTTTCTTTCTCTCTGTTGGTCTCTTTCTCTCTCTCTCTCTCTCTCTCTCTCTCTCTCTCTCTCTCTTCTCTCACTCTCTTTCTATGTGTGTGTCTCTCTTGGTTTCTGTCTCTCTGTCTCTGTCTCTGTCTCTCTCTCTTTCTATGTGTGTGCTCTCTTGGTTTCTGTCTCTCTGTCTCTGTCTCTCTGTCTCTCTTTCTCTCTCTCTCTCTTGCTCTTTGCCTCTGTCTCTCTGTCTCTGTCTGTGTGTGTGTGTGTGTGTGTGGTCTCTATCTCTGTCTCTCTCTGTCTCATTTTCTGTGTGTGTGTGTGTGTGTGTCTGTCTGCCTCTCTGTCTCTCTGTCAGTCTCTGTCTCTTTCTCTCTGTCTCTTCTCTCTCTTGGTTTCTGTCTCTCTCTTTGTCTCTGTCTCTCTGTCTCTGTCTCTGTGTGTCTCTCTGTCTCTGTTTCTCTGTGTGTGTGTGTTGTAGTGTGTGTGTGTGCTTACAAACTCCATTTCTCATTTCCCTCTTTAAAAAAGTTGTGAAGAAGTTGTGATATATTTGAGGAACAAAGAAAAAGCTTATTAAAAAATGTCATTAAAGTAAGAGAAAAATGTTTAGGAAAATGAACAGTTATTAGCTAAATCTAGAGAACAGAGACACAGTGCTAGGTCTGTGATTTTCTAGTAATGAAAAATAACATTTAAAAGTTTTTATCACATATCTGGTTAAACCTGTGCAAATCCTTAACCTCTTTTGTCATTGGTTCTTGACATTTGTGGGTATTGAACTTGGTGACAATTAAGGTGTCTTCCATGAGGAATAGAAACATAATTTAGGAATTTATATGCATTGAGAGGAAACTAGCGTCATTTAAATTGTATGTATGAAATGAACCTCAGATTTTGATTGGTCCTCTTCTATGTATAATTTTTTTTCAGAAAAAATAAAAATAAACAGAATATAAAGGACTTGATCAGTAGACACACACACCAAAATCTAGGTAGTGTCCCCTGAAATGGGATCTTGAATGTCAGAGTCAAAATTAGCTATTCTCATTTTATCAAAACAAATAAAACAACCACCTGCTTCTACTGTCAATACATTTCAAAATATTGTTTCTTTCTCTTGTCAGTCTCTGTCTGTTTCTGTCTCTCTCTTCTGTCTGTCTCTCTATCTATCCTATCTATCTCCTTCTCTCTATGTGCATCTCTTGTCTCTGTCTCTATCTCTCTCATTCTGTGTGTGTGTGTGTTCTGGCTACTGCCTGTCTGTTCTCTCTTGTCTCTGTCTCCCTCTCTTGTGTGCTTAAACTCCATTTCTCGTTTCCCTGTCTATCTATGTTTCTCTCTGCTCTCTCTTGTGGGTATCTGTGGGCTCTCTCTGTCTCTGTCTCTTTTCTCTCTCTCTCTCTCTCTCTCTCTCTCTCTCTCTCCTCTGTCTCTCTGTCTCTCTCTCTCTTCTATCAATCTGTGTCTGTGTGTGTGTTATGTCTGTGTGTCTGTGTGTCTCTTGTCTGTGTGTGTGTGTTCTCGTCTCTGTCTCTCATCTCTGTTTCCATTTCTCTTCTCTGACTCTATCTCTGTCTCTCTCCGTCTCACTTTCTCTGTGTGTGTGTGTGGTTTCTGTCTCCCTCTCCTGTCTCTCTGTCAGTCTCTATCTGTCTCTGTCTCTGTCTCTTGTCTCTCTTCTCTCTCTCTCGTTCTCTCTCTCTCTTGTGTCTGTCTGCCTGTCTGCCTGTCTTCTCTGTTCTCTGTCTCCCTCTCTCTGTGTGTGCTTACAAACTCCATTTCTCTTTCCCTCTTTAAAAGGTCTGAAGATTGAGATATATTTGAGGAATAAGGAAAAGCTTAAAATATCATTAATGTAAGAAAAAAAAATTAGGAAAATGAAAGTTTAAAGCTAAATCTAGAGAATAGAGAACACAGTGTTTAATCTGTGATTTTCTAGTAATGAAAAATAACATTTAAATTTTTTTATCCAAATCTCGTTAAATTTGTGCAAACCTTAACCTCTTTTGTCATTAGTTCTTGACATTTGTGTCTATTGAACTTGGTTATAATTATAGTGTCTTCCATGAAGAATAGAAACACAATTGGAATTTTTACCAACCATCATTTATCATTACTCTTTTTGCTTTGGAAAAAAAATTATTGGTTTGTTGGACAGAATCAGACATCTGAAAAAGCAAAATACTCATTTCTGATGGAGAATTTCACTTTTACACCAGTGTACTCTATCACAAATGGAAGTTTTGAACTGGGATTTTAAATTTATTTTCTTCTTTGAAATTTCATAGTTTAAATATATTTGTTCTGAGATTTTAATAATGGGATGAAATTTTTATTCTTTTGAAAATATTACACCAATTGAGGATCTGTGATTCACTACTGTTAAAACAAAAGGACTTACTATATGAGTGGATTGATTAAAAATAGAATATATGTATAATCAACTGGCTTGTATCTTTAGATTTTTCCATTACAATAACAAGATAGAACTAAGTGAATAAAGCATACAAAGGAAATCATGAGCAACAAGATTATTTTAGTGGCTCTGGTTTCTGGGGTTACAATAGGGTTGACACAAGTGCTATGAAGGTGTTGGACTTGCCCTTTGTTCTGAACAAAAAAAGCCCTGTAGCCACTGGCATGAATCCCAAATGCATTAAATTTTCCACATAATGATTGGAGGTTGTTATGGCATCCAGTCTATAAAGTATCCTAGATTCTTCTTAAGGTCATGAACGTGTTGTTCCAGAGTCATGGGAGGCCTATCTAACCCAAATTGGTACCCACATGAACAACATGATGGGACAATGTTGGGGCTTTGCCTTGACTTGGCCATTTGATTTTGGAACTTATGGTGATGGCCTGGAAGACACTCAGGAGGCAAGTATTGCAGAGTGAAACTCCTCAGGCTACTCTCTGCAGATAAATAATGATTTTGCATTCAGTGTCACTCAGGAAAATTTTCTGTATACAAAGTTGGATTGCATTCCAGTACTCCCTGAAAAGAATCATTTACAATATGGAAAGGAACAAATTAACAAAAATTGGATCTATTGGTCTTATCCTTTGCCATTGACTAAATTAAAAAGCATAAAAGAAAAGGAGTAAACCATTCCCAAAGACTCCAATTATAATCTAACATATGTAAAATGCAGAGGATATCATCGTTAGACTGCATTCCTTATTCTCTGGGACAGAATGATATTCAGATCCAAAGTGACCTGGGAATGAAGAGAAGTATCTTTATAAAACCGGGTTCAAAATAAGATTCTGCAAATTTCTTTCCAATGAGGTGATCTTCATTAATCCTTAATTATTGTGAAATACGAAGTTTTAGAAAATATTTTACTCCCACTAGTTTTCTATTTTTATTTACTTTCTTGATGTAAGTATTTGGGGTATTTATTTTTTGTAAAATAGGGATTTTAATTCTATTTTCTGTCTCATGTTTTATGTTTTTATTTGATTGTATATGTATATAAATATATTTGCCTTTTTTAAGAATGGCATTGATATTTCATAGATTACATAAAACTAGACTCATATGTTCAGATCATTTTTACAGAAAAAGTTAGTAAATACATTTCTTTATATTTTTATTTAAAATAAAATGCAAAATAGGAACAGAAGAAACCTTGCCATGTACACAATAGAACATAAGAAAGGTTTATAATATCAAATTTTCTTATCATGAAAAACTATATAATATTATGATACATGTTCAGAGATAATCATCTTTTCTTTACCTCTTGTAGTTTATTTTGTTTTCTGTGTTGCTTTTTAATTTTATTTCTCCTTTTCTTCCCTTTCTTCCTTCAATACCCTGAAGTATAATTTAATTATATATATAAGACTTTTGTGTGAGTATATATATATATATATATATATATACATATATATAAGTATTTTATACATAGTCAATATTTTATTCTATGACCTCTTTGTCATATATAGGACAATTCAATGGCATTCTTGAAACCAAAGACACTCATGGTGACAGGGTTATGGCCCTTTGAAAAGTGGATGTTTCATGGGTGAAAAAAACTCTTTTGAGAGAGCTGTTCTTACCTTTAAGATAGGGAACATTGGGTGCATAAAGAAAACTATTTAGACTTGGAGGGGCCTCAGATTTTCATTGGCTCTTGTGTATATAATTTTTACAGAGAAAATTTTTAAATGAATAGAAAACTAAAGGATGTGATCAGTGGACACACACACCAAAATCTAGGTAGTGTGACCAGAAATTAGATCTTGCATCTCAGAGTTAAAATTAGCTATTCTCATTTTACCAAAAGAAATGAACAGCCACACTACTTCTACTGTCAATACTTTTCAAAGTATTCTCTCTTTCTCTCTGTTGGTCTCTGTCTTTGTCTCTGTCTATCTCTCTGTTTCTCTCTCTCTCTCTCTCTCTCTCTCTCTCTCTCTCTCTCTCTGTCCTGTGTGTGTGTGTGTGTCTGCCTCTCTGCCTCTCTGTTTCTCTGTGTGTGCTTACAAATCCTTAACTTCTTTTGTCATTGGTAGTTGACATTTCTGTGTTTTGAACTTGATGACAATTTATGTTATGGCATGCTAGTCTATAGAAGAGTTTCCCAACTTCTTTTTAAGGTCACTAAGGGTCTTTCCTGTGACCAGTCACATATAGAGACGCAAACACATCTATCACCAAATTGAGTAGCCATATGAAGATAAAAGATGGAACAATGCACCTTGAGTCTTTGATTTTTTTACCCATTTAGGTCTGTTGCTACTGATGGTGAGGGCCTGGAAGACACTCAACTGGGAGCTATGCAAAGTGAAAGTCCAGGGGACACTCTTTGCCGATGAATAATAATGTTTCATTCAATGTCACTCAGGAAATTTTTTCTGGATACATACTTGGATTACAAATGAAACTCCATTGATAAGAATCATTGGAATATGGGAAAGAAACAATTTAATGAAAATCATATTAATAGGTCTTATCCTTTCACTAGTGATTAAATTAAAGCCATACAAGTAAAGGTGTAAACCATTCCCACTGACTCCAATTATTATCATAAACATATGTAAAATGGACAGGATATCATTATAAGATTGCATTTTTATTCTCTTGGACAGAAAATGTTCAGATCCCACGTGACCTGGGAAGGAAGAGAAAAGTTTCTGTTATAAAAATCAGGAATTCAAATTAGATTCTACATATCTCTTAACTTGGTTATTTCAGAGATAGAGAATTTTAGAAAATATTTAAATGCAGCATTTTTTTTTTTACTTTCTCAAGTATTCTCATTTTGGAGCATTGCGAAATAGTTTTACTTGTAGATGGCAATTTTTCAATTCTATTTCATATTTATAGTCTTTTTGTGTGTATATGCAAATGTGTGTTTGCATAAATCTGTATGCCTCATTTTTTAGAATGGCATTGATACCTCATAGATTATCTAAATACTGAAGATAGATAGGATCAGATTCTTACAGAAAGAAAACATTATACAATATGGGCAACAATTGTTTTTATTAGTTAGCTCAGAGAGATCCTGTTACCTCTTTTAATTGTATAATTCTTATGATTATATTCTGGACAGTAAATCAATTGCCTATATTCTGATTATGACAAAGTCAAACAGGTGATCTATCATTTTAGTGTTATAGGAAAAGAGGCTTTTTTTTAAAATTAATGTTAGTAAGGGAGTGAAGCAATTATAAAATAAGCTTTGGACAAGAGTAATTGGGAAAGAATTGTATATTTTCTTATGTGATCACACGAGAGACATGCATTCATATGCACATAACTTTTGAAAGATATTGACTAATACTTCTTTACAAATGTTGGTTTCTTCAAAGCTTCATGCACAGTTTTTGCCAATAAGATGTGGAGCATAGAGCTTTGGATTGGGGTCAAGAGATAAATGGATTGCAACTCTCTTTGCGCTCCCTAATGCCAGGATGAAAAGCATTTCACTTAATTTCTATATGTTTCAGACCTCTATCAGCAACATGAGCATCATACCGTTAGCTTATAACTTTTCTAAAAGGATCAAATGATATCATATGTAAAAAGGATTTGATGTACTTCCACTTTTCATTTCTTTCCATAAGGATACATGCAGAATCATTAAAAAAAAATGGATAAATGAAAACTCAGCAATTTTTTGAGGTCATTATTCACAATTTTCTATTTAGACACTATATAATGCTGATCCCTGGTTCTTTCTGACATTCAGCAAATACTTGTACTTTCACTATTGCTTGCTGACCATAGTCCTTGATAACTCACAGTTGCTCTCTTCTTGGCTTTGATATATGTCTAAGATGGCCCTGTGGACTTCTGTGGTTTAGACTTTTATGGGCTCCTCATTTTAACCAATAAATTTTTCTGAGTTCTTTTTCCTATTTCAGTATCTGCCTCATCCAAATTGATAATTAGATTATAAGACTATAGAATGAGTCATTTCTTGGCATAACCCGTTTACTTGCCAAACATGGCCTAATATGATTATTTTAAGGACCAATTCTTCTCCTTAAATATATTGTCCAAGCTCTTTCCTGATACATGTTCTTAATGGTACATTAAATTTCTGAAAAAAAAAAACATTTAAAGAAAATATAACATCAGGATGAATAAAATCATACCATAGTAACTTCAGAGATTGTTAAATATTTATTGGTCTTTCAATGTATCAATCTTTTTTGTCTGAAAATAAGATAAAGCAATGGTTTTCCTCAAAGGCATAAGAGAAATTTTGCTGTGAGAATGGAATGAAAATTAAAGAAATACAGAATCTTTCATTTATCTTTGGAAACCTTTGCTTTGATTCAGATGGTTCCTAGGCAAAATATTGCTTGCAGTTAGTCCACGTGGCCCAAAATTAAATACATCTAATTCCATTCTTAACCATGTTTAAAGACTGTGTGTCCCCATTCACAACTCATAGACATACATTTGACATAAACTAAGTAGTTCAACGAGTGAGTTAGCTAGTAGTTCAGTAGATTATGTATTAGCCTTGCAGTCAAAGTTATTGAGTTCAAATCTAGCCTTGGATTTACTACTTCTGTGTCACTGGGGATTTTAACCCTGTTTGCCTTAGTTCCTCATTTTAATTTGAGCTACGGATGGAAATAGCAAACCATTCTAGTATTTTTGCCAAGAAACCCCCAAATGGCACCCCAAAGATTTGCATATGGCTGAAACACATCCACAACTCAAAGTCAAGAAAAAATTAATAAAATAACTCAGAAACTTTCTAGGGGATCTTAATAATCACCACAAAAGGAATTGCTCAAGCTTATAAAACATGTTGGCCAAATAAATCTACATGACTATGTTGTCAAAGGTAGGAACTTTTTATGTTTACTAAAGACACAGCTGTCTAACCCAAGAAACTAAGAACAATCTCTTATAGAAATGGGCAGGCAATTCATGACAGAGCTGAAAGAAATGCCTTGGTTACAAAGATGAAATAGATTTTATTTTGGAGAGAAAGTGAGAAACCTGATTAAAAAAAAAACACTGTGGTGGGTTTTAGAGTAAACATTTAGCTGTATACAATAGAATAAATTATCTTGGATAGTCATTAACCTCATCAGCCCATGCATGCATTGGGAAGAGAATGAAAGAAATAGTTATAGAATGCTTTGCTAAGAAATCCATAACTATCACTCCCATTAAAGTCTATGAGTTGTTCCTCCTCAAAGGAAATATTACTGTCTCCTCATTGGGAAGACACTTAGTTTTAAGAATTTATTTCAATAACTATGACTTATTAATTATTATTTTTATTGATCATTAAAGATGTGCAGCATTATTGGGCTCAAAGAAATTAACAAATCATTTAGATAAATTTTGCATAAGAAATCCTTACTGAGGGAAAACATATATAATTTTTTTTTTTAAATCTTCCCAGAACATGCTTTCAGTATCCCAAAAGGCATACAGTTCTTAATGCAGACTCTAAGAAGTGAAGAGTCTTCCAAATCAGGCAAAAATAAACATGCTCCCAACAGAAAGTTTTATTGAAACAGCTTTCTCAAAGACAATGTTATCCATCTCCTACATGCTTCATATATATCCTTTACTTACAATATAGGCAGCTTTGTGCCAATCCAGAAGATAAGCTTCGGCAACAATTGCTTTTATAGGGTAGCTCAAAATAGCTTCAAAGAGGCAAAGCTCCTGATACCTCCTCAATTCTATGGTTCCTTAGGACTACATACTGGACAGTAAATCAATTGCCTGCTTTCTGATTATGATGAGAAATATTGATATTGATATAGCAAATTAATGTTACAGAAAACAGGGCTCCTTTGAAAATTAATGTTGGTAGGAGAGTGAAGGAATTAGAAAGAATTATAAAGAAACTTTGGACAAGACTAATTAGGAAGGACTTTTATGTTGTCTAATGTGTTCACACACAAAAACATGCAAATATGTAAATATGCATGTAGAATATACACAGAACATCATCATAAGATTGCATTCCTTATTCTCTTATTCAGAACAATGTTTAGCTCCAAAGTGACCTGGGAAGAATGAAAGAAGATTCTGTTATAGAAAAATGAACTAAAATAAGATTCCATATATTTCTTACTAATGAGGTGAGCTTTAACACTACTTGTTTGCCATGGAGATATATATATATATAGTTCTAGAAAATATTTTACACATATCAGGTTTTTTTTTTAATATCTTGATGCAAGTATTCTTATTTGGGGACATTATGTAATAGTTCTGTTTGTAAATAATGATTTTTAAATTCTAAATTCTATGTTATATCTAATGTGTGAGTGTATTTATAGATTAATAGGTATAGTATAAATAGATATGCCTCCTTTTACAATAGCATTGATACTTTGTAGATCATCTAGAGAAAAATACTGATGATCAAGATCTTACAGAGAAATATAAGATACTTTTTTATTTTTACTATTTACAGTTAAATACAAAATAGGAAAAGAAAAAAAGTTTTGTTTTATATATATAGTAGGATATAAAAGAGGATTCAAAATATAAAACAATATATTTCCATTTCCATAAGTTAGTCCACCTATGCAGGGTACATGCCTATATATGCACGTATACATGCATGTACAGAATATATGTACACATACATATACAAACGCATGCATACACATGCATCATACACATATACATAACATGCATCTATGAAAGACTTTACAATGCTGAGTTTTCTTTTGTTTCTCTGAAAGTGCAAAGCCATAAATTCCCATAAGCTAAAATTTTTTCCTTATTTGTCAACATCCATCTATTTCTCCTCTCCTACATCACAACAATACTCCAACATTCTATTCTCTAGCTTTTTTAAATTGTCTAAAATTAAAATGAATTAGCATGGTTGTTATTATAGTATAGTTTTCCCATTTTTCTTTTTTGATTAAATCTATTTTACCTTTAACTTTCTCTGAGATTATGATTAACATAATTTTTCCTTTTTTACCTAATAAATTCAATTCCTGATCTTTATTTTATGTTTGTGTAGACTTGATTTCCTATCCTTCTGGACTCCTGTGCATTGCTTCTGCCTACTTTTTAAATTTGTTGCTCCTGTTATTTAACCTAACCCTCCCTTACCTCCCAAGGATCCATCCTATCTCATCTCCTGCCATGTTTTTCCTTTGATATTTTGTTTCTATCTCAATTTAGATGACTTTAATAGATTTCCAAATATATATGTTCTTCCCTCTTTATCCCATTTTCCTTAATAAAAATACACACCTTTCTAAAAGCCCCGCTATCTTATTCCCTCACCCCCTGATTTCTTTTTAAATTTAGAAGACTCTTATTCCCTGTTAAATATCTGTGTTCCCTCTTTTAACACATCTGAGTAACATCTTTCTAAAAATCCCTTACTTATCCGCTCTCTCTTCACTATCTCCCTCACATTTTCCTTACTGACTTTGGAAGACTTGTATACCCCTTCCTTTTAAACTTATCCCTAATGGCAATAGGAATCCAGAAGTGCTAGCCCTTTTCTCTCACCTATTTCCTTGGTGTCATTTCTTCCTCTTATATGTCATTTGTATAAGAAAATAAAAAGACAAGATCTTGTAACTTTTCCTACATGGTATTGTTTTTTAAAAAACAAAATCCTACTGAAAATTACTATGGTGGACATTCATCAGTTTTAGAGTAGACATTTTTACTATCTTAGACATTCATTAACTTTATCATGCCATGATTTGGGAAGAGAATAATATAAATGATTGCAGAATGTTTTACAAAGAAATCAGAGTAGTCACTCCCAGTAACACCTAGGATCTGGGCTGTTTGTGTTTGCCTTGTTTAGTAATTTTCCCTCTAAGAAAATATTACAGACACTATCTGTCTAATCATAGAAAAGACACTTACCTTTGAATGTTGCTTTCAATACTCTATATTATTTATATTATTACTATTATTGATGATTAAATATTTGCATCTTTATGGGGTCCAAACAAAATAACAAATGTTTTAGACTGATTTAACATAAAACAATCTTTATTGACACATGAGAATCACCACGGTTTTTTTTTTTTAAATCCTATTTCATGTCTATACTGTGATAATCACTTCACAATTATTTAACAACTTTTAAACTATGAAAAACCTTAGACTTTTAAGTGTTATTGTCTATATTTGACATTTGAAGAAACTAAGGCTAATGGCTTATTGTTATGGAGATAATTACTCTCTTCAGTCAAGTAGGAAATCAAGTTTTTCCAAGTGAAGACAGACAGCAGTATCCTCAGCTTTGCCTACCTATAAGTGGTTAAATTATCTTGGTTTTCTTTCAGTATTTTTATTTAGTTAAATATTTTCTCTCTATAATAAAAATGCCAATTTTAGATTATAGTTAAAAATTAGTAGTAATAATAATTATTATTACAAATATTATAATATTTATATAATTTGTTATATCCATGGTTATTCAATATGAAGTATGTTTGATTATACATTTAGAATTATAGACCTTATTTAGACATTTTCACTACTTGAAAAAATGGAAGTTTAAACATTTATATTTTGAATTAAAACCACATACACATCTCCTTTGTTTTAAAGAATCTATCTAGTTGGGTCAGTTTGATGAAACCATGGATAGAGGACTAGCCTGAGTGTCAGTAGGATCTGAGTTCAAAAGCAGCCCCAGAAATTTAACACATTAACCATATAATCCTGAACAAATCACTTAAACCCAACTGCCTCATCCAAGAAAAAAAAAGTCTATGCAGAATATAAAGGCTAAAAAATGGAAGTTTGTGTCAACAGTGTGAAACAATTTCCAAGTTTGCCATAAAAGAAATTGGCTATTATATGAATAATGAAAATGGGAAGTTTAGGGAAATTTCACAGTGTAAGATTTTATGATATGGACACATCTTAAAGAACATCAATCACAGATCCATAAAGTAAAACTAGTTGGAAAAACTCAAGGGGAATTGTTGTCAATAGGATTATGTTACAAATGCCAGTTCTTGGGACTACAG
>NC_045431.1:254127736-254193377 GCF_902635505.1 Sarcophilus harrisii
TTTGGTATGATGTCTCATTATTGTCATTTTCTTGGGTGAAGTTATTAATTATGTCAACAATTTGCTGTTTCCCCACACATTCTTTAGTATGAGATTATTTAGTTTCCAATTATTTTTTGGTTTATTTTTCCCTGGCTATTTATTGACTGTAATTTTCATTGCATCGTGGTCTGAAAAGGATGCATTTACTATTTCTGCATTACTGCATTTGAGTTTGAGGTTTTTATGTCCTAATATATGGTCAATTTTTGTATAGGTTCCATGAACTGCTGAGAAGAAAGTGTACTCCTTTCTGTCTCTATTTAGTTTTCTCCAAAGATGTATCCTATCTAACTTTTCTAGTATTCTATTTATCTCTTTGACTTTTTCTTATTTATTTTGTAGTTTGATTTATCTAATGCTGAGGTGCAAGGTTGAGATCTTCTCCCACTATTATGGTTTTGCAGTCTATATCTTCTTGCAGCCTCTTAATTTCTCTTTTAAATTTACTTGCCACACTACTTGGTGCATATATGTTTAATATTGATATTGCTTGATTATCTATGCTACCTTTAGTAAGATATAAGTGCCCTTCCTTATCTCTTTTAATTAGATCAATTTTGCTTTTGCTTGATCTGAGATCAGGATGAGCTACCCTGCTTTTTGACTTCACCTGAAGCATGGTAGATTCTGCTTCAACCTTTTACCTTTATTCTGCATGTATCTCCTTGCTTCAGGTGTGTTTCCTGTCAACAACATATTGCAGGATTCTGGCTTTTAATCCATTCTCTAACCACTTCCTCTCTATGGGGCAGTTTACCCCATTCACATTTATGGTTAAAATTACCAGTTTGCTATTACTTGCCAACTTGATAACCCCTATTTATACTTTTCTCTTCCTTCCTCCTTATCCCCTTCCCCAGTATTAAATGTGTGAGCACTACTTGCTTCTCACAGTCCTCCCTTTTAGTATCCCTCCTCCCTACCTTAGAGTTTCCTCCCTGTCTTACTCCTTTTCTTCACAATTTCTGTGTTTCCTTCCACTTAGCTCATTCCTTCCCTTTTCACTTTTCCCTTCCCTTTTCAATGAGGTGGGAGAAGTTTTCATAAATAGAATATGTCTAAAATTTTTTCTCTTTAAGCCAATTCTGATGGCAGTAAGATACACACTATGTTTATCCCCTCCATTCTTTTCTCAGATATAATAGGTTTCCTTTGCCTCTTTGTGAGATGTAGTACCTCCATTTTACCCTTTTCCAGGTACAATTTCCTTTCCACCTCTAGTTTCTAGAACAAAGATATACAAGTAGTCTTTATAGCTGAAATATATTTCCCAAGATTTCTTTTTACCTTTTTAGGTTTCTCTTGAGTTCTATATTTGTAGATGAATCTTTTTATTTAGTTCTGGTTTTCATCAAAAAATAGGTGAAATTTGCTTATTTCATTGAACGTCCATCTCCTTCCCTGGAAGAAGATGCTCATTATGAGTTGGGTACGTTATTTTTGTTTGCATACTGAGTTCCTTAGCCTTTTGTAATATCATATTCCAGGCCATTCGATCTTTTAAAGTGGACGCTGCTAGATCCTGGGTGATAGTTGTGGCTCCTCTTTATTTGAAATGATTATTTTTAGCAGCTTGCAGTATTTTACCTTCATCGATAGTTCTGGACTTTGGCCATTATATTTCTTGGTATTTTGATTTTAGTGTCTCTTTCAGTAAGTGATTGATGAATTATTTCAATTTCTATTTTACCCTCAGTTTCTATAACTTCTGGGCAGTTCTCTTTGATAATTTCCTGGAAAATAGTATCCAGGCTCTTTTTTTCAATCATATTTTCAGAGAGTCCAATAATTCTCAGATTGTCTGATTGTCTCTCCTAAATCTATTTTCCAGGTCTGTTGTTTCCCTGAGGAAGGTTTTTGACATTTTTCTCCATTGTGTCTTTTTTTTTTTTTTTTTTTTTTTTGGTTTTGCTTGACTACTTCTTGGTGTCTCCTCAGGTCATTCAATTCCATTTGTTTGATTCTGATTTTCAATGAAGTATTTTCTTCAGTCACTTTTTCAATATCTTTTTCTAATAGTCTAATTAAGTTTTTAAGTGAGTTGTTTTTTCTATGGAATTTTTTCCATTTCACCCATTTTATTTTTTAGAGAGCTATTTTCTGTTTCCAACTCATTAATTCAGTTTTCAAGGTTTTTTTACTTTATCCACTCAGTCTTTAAATGAGTAGGATGACTTATCTAGACTCTCTTGACAAGCTTCCTTTCCTTTTCCCACTTTTCTTCTAGCTCTCTTGTGCAAGCCTTTTTAATTTCTTGTATGAGATTCATCTGTGTTGAGGACCAAATCATATCCTCCTTTGGAGATTCATCCGGAGACACTCTATTTTTAGTTTCCTCAGGATTTAAAGTCTGATCTCTTTCTATATAGAAGCTATCAATGGTTAGGATCCATTTAAACTTTTGCTCATTTTGTCAAAGAAGAGTTAAAGAAAACAGACTAACAAAAAAAACTAGTGGTCTGCTTTTGTGTGTGTGTGTGTGTGTGTGTGGGGGGGTTGGATGGTGTTACAGAAGCTTCCTCTACAGATTGCAGGGGGCAGTAGTGAGGCATTAGCAGAAAAACAATAGCTGTGTTGTGCCTGTGCTCTGATACTCTTGGTATGTGCTGAGACACTGTGGGTGGGTGTGTCCAGGTCTCTAGAGACTGTAGCTTTTCAGGGGTATAGACTTCACCCTCTCTGTTTTTAGCTTTTCTGCTTGTCTACTGTCAGGGTAAAGTATCCAATACTGTAGTAAAGCTCTCCCTGCAGAGATGGCTGAGATCACACCCCACCCACCTCTGGTGTGCTGGACTGTGAGCTGCCTCCCTTGCTCTCACTGATGCTGAGTGCCCTCAGCCTGTGTCTGATCTAAAACTGTCCTTGCCCTTGAGCAAAAACGTTTCTTGGTGAATTTCAAGGATATCTTCTCTTGGTAACTATTTATGGGATATTTTTTCAGTCAAGCATTAATTCAAAGGCTTGTCATGAAATGACTTCTGAGAGAAAAGCTGAGACTTACAGCTGTGTGCCTCCTCTCTGCCATCTTGGCTGGAAGTCCCTTCTTCAGACATTTTTAAAAAGGGAAATGAGAAATGGAGTTTGTAAGCACTCAAAGAGGAGAGAGACAGAGACACAGAGAAACAGAGAGGCAGAGAGGCAGACAGACACATAGAGAGAAAGAGTGAGACAGAGAGAGAGAGAGAGGAAGGAGATAGAGAGTAGAGGAGACAGAGACACAGAGAAACACAGAGAGACATAGACAGAAACTGACAGAGAGAAAGAAACAATACTTTGAAAAGTATTGACATTATAAGTGTGGCTGTTCATTTGTTGTCATAAAATGAGAATAGCTAATTTTGACTCTGAGATTCAAGGTCCAATTTCTGGTCACACTACCAAGATTTTGGTGTGTGTGTCTACTGAGCAAGCCCTTTATATTCTGGTTATTTTTAATTTTTCTCTGAAAAAATTATATATAGAATAGGACCAATCAAAATCTGATATTCCAGCCAAGTGTAAATATTTCTCTTTATACCCAATGTTTCTGATCTTGAAGGTAAGAACAGCTGTCCCAAATAGAGTTGTTTTCAGCCTCTGAAACATCCAGTCTTTCTAAGCATGTATAAGCCCTAACACTGCAACCATGAATGACTTTGGCTTTTGAGAGTGCCATTGAGATCTTCTATATATGACAAAGAGGTCATAGAATATATTGTTTAGGTATAAAATGCTTAATCAGGTTTGAGCAAGTTCAAGAATTTATTTGGCTTAATTTTACTTATTTATTGCAATAAACAGTACGGTAGCATAGAGGAAGGGTCCATGGGAGAAAGGGAACAAACGTTGTTTGAAGGAGACATAAGATCAAAGGTATTGAATACTTTATTCCACAGGAATACTTTGGTACAGGAACTCTGCCAGGTTCCTACTTGATCCTCATTCCACAATCTGTAAAGAACATGAGGCTATCCAACTTCAAAGAACTATGTAAAATAAAAGTAAATGCCATAGCTGTGGAGAAAAATAGAAGGCAACAATTCAATTAACCAGAGAAGAATCAATAATATTGAGAAAGAAATATTTGAAATAAAATTTTTAAGACAAATCAGAGCAGATATAACAATCAAAAAATCAGAAAAGGAAATTAGTAAAAAAGTATAAAAGAACAAAAAGAATGAATTCATGCTAAAATTTGTGCCAGAAAAAGTAACACAATCACATTGAAAAAGGATTTTGATATTAACATGAAGTGATGCATAATTCCTAGAAAGTTACAGACAGTATAAATGAGAAACCTATCTTGTAAAAAAGTAATGACTTTTTTTCTTTGACTTCACAAACCAGCTTTCAAAGAAGTAATGACTGAGACTGAGGCAGATAAGAGTTGAGCACACAAGAATGGATTTTCAAAGAAATAAAGGATCACAGAAATGGAATGAAAAATTAAGCTTTCATAAAATGCAGAAGCAGAAGAATTTGGTTGAATAATAAAATTTTAAAATTAAAAGATGTCAGATCCAAGATATAAGAGTAGACACAGCATTTGAGCGTCCTCTTCTCATCACTCCCTCAGAAATAACTTTAAAATAGTGCATCAAATTTTATTCTGGTGCCAAAAGTGCTTTAGTAGAGCCATTCTTTAGTAGAGCCTTTTCCAGCCAAAGATAACTTCTGTCAGAAGCAGAAATATGTGTTATGTATTCTTTTGCCCAATGCCCAATTCTGAGTTCTAGGTTTTGGATGGAGAGAAACAATTAGAGTCACAAAGAGACAAGCGCTCTGGTTTAACTTTGGAGTAAAGAGGGAGAAGTGTTCCTACTTCCTGGTGAAGTTTCAGAGCAAGAGAGAAGCACAATTGCCTGTATTCCTTAGGAAGGACACAGTTTCTTCCAAAATAAGACTAGAGCTTACATAATGAGAACAGTGACCATGCCTTTCTCTACATCATACAATCTTAGAATCACAGAAAACTTACAAACTGCAAGAGCTAGTTATGTAAACCACAGGAAACCAAGAAATAATAATAATTTTCACAATAAAGCCTAAAACTTGAGACAGTGCTACCCCTCCACCACCTCTATCAAATGGTGAGGAAAGTCAAATTTTAAGTGAAATTCAGTTATAAAACTAAGATAAATTAGCAAACCAATTTAATATAATCTCAACAAAAATCTGTCATAGTGACAAGGAAGCTCAACAAAAATTCAGAAAATTCAATAACTTGAAAATATTTGCAAGAAAAATGTCAATGAAAATTATAGAATTCAGATTAATGGAAGAAGCATTCTAAACAACTTCAATGGAAAAGTTAAACAAGAGCAAACTATTAATTCAGCCTTCATTATATCTAAATTCTAGATAAAGGCATAAAATTCTTTTATAATCTTCTCTCTCTACAGAATATAGAATTTTTATAGCATGTAGTATAAGTATCATAAATAGCCTGTATCAATTTAATCCCCAACCGATCTTCATTCATTTATTCCATACTATTGGCATGTTTCTAAATTTAAAACAACATAAAGAATAAAAACATACATTCACAAAAACCTATAATATATGTTATTTACTACTCACTAAATATGTCATCCAGTTTTTAACCAAAGCTTAAAAATATTATGAGCATCATTTTTATCGACAGAAAATCGAAGCTTTAATTTCAAAAAGACTGCATCAGAAAATCACTATCTACTATTATTAACAACAGGTTAAGTGATATTTTTGGTTTTTCTTTGAGAATGTTAACATGCATTTTTAATATGTCCATCTTCCTTGATCATAACTCACATGTTATGTCAATTAAATCTAACTCCTCAGAGAGGTTAATATTAACTATTAAACTTATTAATGTGCCATAACAGAATCCATGTGCCAATTTTGAACCTTAAGTGTTGGAATGTCTGTCATGTTTTATGGTCTTTGAATTACTGTTGGATAAGATAGCATAGACCACTGATTTCATTGTACACCTGTCCCTTACCTTTGTGACCAAGTTATAGTATCCTGGAGATGAACCTTTTCCTACATGTTTCGACATATCTTCCATATCTGAAGATGAGTGGAGTAGTGCTAATGATGATAGTATTTCCAATGAAACTGTCCATTTCAATGAAGCAGGACTTCCTCTGTTAATGCTAGACACTTTTTCCCATCCTACTGTCACCATGACCCATTGGTATCATTCCTTCATGAAGTCCTCTTGATCAGAATTGAGTTAAACTTTATTTCAACTTTGTCTTATTAAATAAGCATTATCTTAAAGCCTCAAAGCTAGGAATTTTCTATAGGAGAAATGAATCCTGATAGAGTTTCATGTCAATGCAGACTTTTGCATCAATTAAATCTTTTCAAAGCAAAGATAGGAGGAATTCATAAAGAATTGGGAAAATTTTATTCAAACATCAGAAAACCAGGTGAGAGAAGAAATAAGGACTTTATTTGAATTCAAGAAATCGGATTTGAAATAGAAAGTATTATTCATTTTATCCTCCAAATCCTGTATCATGTCATGCAAGCTCTTTCAGTCATGTTTTCTAACTACAGTACTGGTAGACTAATAAAGAATGCAGGTTAGACAGATTAATTCTCTAAATTTGTTTAACCTTTGATTTATGCCTATATTTCTATTAGAAACTCCTGTCTATAGTGTAGTGTTCTTCTTTTTATAATATAAGATGGTTCTCTGTGAGAGCAGGTTTCTTGGGGAGGTTTTCAGGAGGCAGCTTAGTTTTGATTCAGAGTAATAATCACTTCAAATACAGTCCAGCTGATAAAATCAAACGTTGATTTTCTCCTTTCTTGATTCCAAGAGCTCTTGCAGCTTGTCCTTGCTTCTGCCTCTGCCTTAACCAGACATGTGCTTTCAATCTTCTGAAGTGACTTTGCTCTAACTCAACTCCCACTTGGCTTCTTCTGAACTGACCCTGATCTGTCACTGAAGCTCTTTTATGCTCGTTGTAAAGGTTGACTCCTCCTTGGACAGAGTGGGATTGTGGGTTTCTGACTTGTGAATCTCATACTGAATACTGACTTCTGAATCTCCCAAAGTGTGAACTCCAATGAGTACTTAAATACATCAGTGAACTAGAGAATTTGCTAAGTACCATGCTAAATTAGGTAACTGACTTGTCATTTTGTAAAGATTCTACCACTATAGTATGTTTCCTAATATTAAAAACTCAATAAGCGAAAAAAAAAAAAAACTCACAGAGTTATACAGCCAATTTAAATGCCTCTATTTTCTTCTCATGTAACCTACATTTTTTTCTTTTAAGCAAACTCCTAAAGATACATAATTATCATTTCTATTACTAAATCATAGTAAAAGTAAATTGGTTGCTTTGACTATCAAAGATTTGTCTCTACAACAAAGTGTTCAATTAATTAAAATTATTTTCAGAAAGACTAGAATTGATGAATTTTTTTGGTAGATCACTAGATTTCACAAAATTGTTCCCTAGCAGATCAATAGATAGAAACCACTCTCTGTATTACTTTCTTTCATATTATTAGCTTGAAAGAAAGTTTCTCCCAAATGTAACCTGTTGTTCTTTCAGAGATTCTAATTAGTCACTTTAATAACTGCTGGGATTTTTACTTGAGATTAGGGATGTCATGACGTGACAAATTCCTTCTGCAACTTTTGCTTTTAGGTGACAGTAATTGAGGTTCTTGGGGAGATAAGCTCAGAAGGCTGTGCTCATAACTCAGGCCTGACAATCCCACAGATCCACATGTGCACTTGCACAAGTGCACACACACCTCAAACACACACAACCACACTCCACACACTCACTGACTGTACCCACTTCTTTGGTAGCTCAGGTCAGACTGGTGAGTAACTCTACATCTTTGTCTCAGAGATCAGACTCCTAGAAATCTCATCTAGGGAAAAAGTTATATTTTTCAGTTCTTGGATACAGAAGAGGCATTGCAGATGGAGCCAGAGTAGGGATTATTCCTTTTAGATCACAGCAGGGACATATTAGCTTTTCTTCAGCAGTCTTTGGGTACTCTGTTTTATCTCCCTTAAGTGGTTCTGATCAGGCTAAAAGGGGTGGATGGAGATGCAGTGCTCAGCTGGTTAAGATTCAGGTGCTGGCAGATTCTGCACTGAAACCCTCCTGGGAGAAAATGACATCCTGGATTGTTCCCTTTCTCATTTTATCAGGAAAGGGTTAGAACTTTTGTGTCTGAGCTGAACCCAGGAGAAGGAGAAGCTCTGATCTCTGATTGAGGCTGAATGTGTGGGAAATGTCACTGTGACTGTGCAAGTTCAGAGCCATCTGAAAGGTGCTTTGGCAGAGCAATCTGGGCTTAGACCCCTGGCTGGTTCAGGCCTTTCACGTGTGACCTCTATCCTTTCTTCCCTCACATAGGCGCAGGACTAGAAATAATGTGGTTTCCAGGCTGGAATATCCTGTGGGAATTGTTCAAGTAAAAGCTCCACAGTCAGATCCCTTTCTCTGTGCCGGAGCATTATAGAGTAAAAGGAAGTCAGAGAAGTTGACCAAAACACCCATTTACAGGTGAGGGTAACAGGTGAGGCCAAAGGGAACTTGTGATTTTTCACAGGCAAACAAAGTTATTGGGGCTGAGTTTCAATAACTCTGGTCCTGCCAGCTATTTAACTCCCTCTCTAACCTTCTTCTGCTCCCAACATAAGGTTGTCCTTTCTGCCTGTTTGATTTCAATGTAGCTTCCACTGATTGATTAACAGGAAGGTACTCTCCATGTGGTTTTGCTCCTTTCTTTCTGACTTTCCTTTTCTTTATTCTTTTATTGGAATCTAACTTCTGACACTCTAATAATCATGGTTAATGTAGAATCAATGACTTCCTACATTTTATTTTGTGCTGAGGCCAGTGAAGTTAAATGACTTTGCCCAGGGTCACAAATCTAGTAACTATTAAATGAGGCTGGATTTGAACTTAGATCCTCCTGACTTCAGGGGCACTTCTCTCCACTGAGCCATCTAGCTGCCTAACTTAATACACTGTAAAATTTATTTTTACTAACTGGAAAAAGCAGTTAGTTCTCTGCCTAAATGCCTCAGCTACCCTGGATGCCCATGAATCATGGTCAAGTGGCAAGGACATTCAAATTAGATGAAATGGATTTCAGGGGCACATAAATTTATCTGAAAGAAACATGGAACGTATTCTGCAATGCAAAGAAGTCCAATATAATTTTACATTTTCTTCTTCACATTATGATGATAACAATTTTGAAATTAATCTTTTGGCCATGAGCTCATATTTAATTCCACCAATTTTTTAGGAAATATACATTTCTTCAATGATCATTAATTATTTGACATAATTTTATGATAATGCAAATATTAGTAAAAATTACTATAGCAATATCAACAATAATATAATTATTAACCTTTCTTCTGGCCAAGATTGATCTAGATATGTTTAATTTTTGGCCATGTGGCCTCTATGTAAGCAGTGTTTTCCTACCATCCATGTGCATCAGATTATCTCTTCATCTTTATTCTTCTGTCACAGCAACATTTCTGTTTTGCCTTTAGGAAAACCATGACTTCAGCTTATATGCAGATAAAAATTTTTTACAGTGAAAAGCAATAAATATTTAAAACTCTCTGAAGTTATAGTGCTATGATTGTCTGCATTATGGTGTTTCATTTTGTTTAATTGAGAAATGCATTTTACTGCATTTAAAGGGAGAAATAAAATGAAAAAGTACACAGCAGAAAACAAACCAAAAAACTACTATAGGGAAAGAAAAGACAGTTATTTCTGAACATGTGTCATACATATTATATAGGTTTTCTTGATAAGAAAATTTATTGCTTGATATTGTAAATGCTTTCTTATGTTCTGTTGTGTACATGGCAAGGTGTTCTCCTTTTCCTATTTTACTTTTTACTTTTAAATAATCAATATAAAGAAAAGTTTTTAGTAACGTTTGCTGTAAAAATGATCTGAATATATGAGTCTAGTTTTATGTGATCTATAAATATCAATGCCATTCTAAAAAAGGCAAATATATTTACATAAATATACAATCAAATAATTGCATAAACACATGAGACAGAAAATAGAATTGAAAATCCCCATTTAAAAAAAAAAATTACAACACTTCCAGATTAGAACACTTACACAAGAAAGTAAAAAGAAAAAAAAAAAAAGAAAACTAGTGGGAATAAAATATCTTCTAAAACTCTCTATTTCTATAATAACTAAGGAGTAATGGAGATCAACTCATTGGTAAGAAATGTGCAGAATCTGATTTTGAACTCCGGTTTTATAACAGAAAATTCTCTCTTCATTCCCAGGTCACTTTGGATCTGAATATCATTCTGTCCTCAGGAATAAAGAATGCAGTCTAAGGATGATATCCTCTGCATTTTACATATGCTTCGGATTATAATTGGAATCTTTGGGAATGGTTTACTCCTTTTCTTGTATAGCTTTAATTTAATCACTGGTCAAAGGATAAGACCAATACATACGATTTTTGTTAATTTGTTCCTTTCCATATTATAATGCTTCTTTTCAGGGGAGTTCCACAGTAACCCAGGTGTGTATCAGAAAATTTTCCTGAGTGACATTGAATGCAAAATCATTGTTTATCTGCAGAGAGTTTCTGAAGGACTTTCACTATGCAATACCTGCCTCCTGAGTGTCTTCCAGGCTATCCCAGTCAGTTCCAACAGCCCCAAATGGGCCACGCTCAAAAGCCAAAGCCCCAAAATACATTGTTCCATCGTGTGTCTTCATGTGGGTACTCAATTTGTTGGTAGCTGTAGTTGTGCCTCTATATGTGACTGGCCCTGGGAACAACAATTCAGTCACCTTAAGAAGAACCTTGGATACTGTTCAATAGACTGGCATGCTATAACAACATCCAATGTCGTTATCGGAAGACACTTTATGATGTGGTATTTCTGGGATTTATGGCCATTTCAGTGGCTACATGGTATCTGTTTTGTTCAGACACAAATGGCAAGTCCAATACCTTCATAACACTTGTGTCAACCCTATTGCCTCCCCAGAAACCAGAGCCACTAAAGTAATCTTGTTGCTCATGATTTCCTTTGATGCTTTAATTCATTTAGTACCATCTTTGTTATTGTAATGGAAAAATCTAAAGATACCAGCCAGTGGATTATACATATATCTGCAATTTTTAGTTCATTGTACCCAACAGTAAGTCCTTTTGTTTTAATCAGTAGTGATTCACAGATCCTCAGTTGTTGTAATATTTTCAAAAGAAAAAATTCACATCCTCATTCATTAAAATCTCAGAACAGAGACATTGAAACTATGAAATTTCAAAGAAGAAAATAAATTCTAAAATCTCAGTTCAAAACTTTAAAAAAATAATTATAACTTTTTATTGAAAGAACCCATGCCTGGGTAATTTTTTACAACATTATCCCTTGCACTCACTTCTGTTCCATCTTTTCCCCTTCCTCCCTCCACCTCCTCCCCCAGATGGCAAGCAGTTCTATACATGTTAAATATGTCACAGTATTTTCTAGATACAATATATGTATGCAGAACTGAACTGTTCTCTTAGTTGTACAGGAAGAGTTGGATTCAGAAGGTAAAAACAAAACAAAACACAGGAAGAGAAACAAAAATGCAAACCGTTTACGTTCATTTCCAGTGTTCTTTCTGCTAATAGTTTTCCTAATATTGAATCAGCCCTACATTCTTGGTATAAAATTTACTTGGTCATAGTGTATTATCCTGGTGATGATTTTTCTCTAATCTTTTTTGCTAATATTGTATTTATGATTTTAGAATCAATATTTATTAGGAAGATTGGTCTATAATTTTCTTTCTCTGTTTCACCCTACCTGGTTTAGGTATCAGTACCATGTCTGGGTCATGAAAGGAATTTGATAGGACTCCTTAAATCCCTATTTTTTTAAAAATAGTTTATATACACTGAGGTAATTCTTTAAATATTTGGTAGAATTCACATGCAACTCCATCTGGTTCTATGGATTTTTTCTTAGAGAGTTGAGTAATAGCTTGTTCTGTTTCTTTTTCTAAAATGGTATTGTTTAACCATTTTACCTCTTCCTCTATTAATTTGGGTAAGCTATATTTTTGAAGATATTCTTCCATTTCATTTATCTGATTTATTTGCATAAAGCTGGACAAAGTAACTCTAATTATTGCTCTAATTTTCTTTTCATTAGTGGCGACCTCTCCTTTCTCATTTTTAAGACTAACAATTTAATTTTCCTCTTTCCTTTTAAATCACATTTACTGAAGGTATTATATATATATTTTTGTTGTTGGTTTTCACAAAACCAACTTTTAGTTTATTTATTAATTCAATAGTTTTTATGTTACTTTCAATTTTATTAATCTCTTCTTTTATTTTTAAAATTTCAAGTTAATGTTTGACTGGTGTTTTAATTTGTTCTTTTATAGCTTTTTAATCTGTAACCCTAATTCTTTGACTCTCTCTTTCTCTATTTTATCAAGTAGACCTCTAGAGATATAAAATTTCCCCTTATTACTGCTTTTGCTAAATCCCACATTTTGGTATGATGTCTCATTATTGTCATTTTCTTGGGTGAAGTTATTAATTATGTCAACAATTTGCTGTTTCCCCACACATTCTTTAGTATGAGATTATTTAGTTTCAATTATTTTTTGGTTTATTTTTCCCTAGCTATTTATTGACTGTAATTTTCATTGCATCGTGGTCTGAAAAGGATGCATTTACTATTTCTGCATTACTGCATTTGAGTTTGAGGTTTTTATGTCCTAATATGGTCAATTTTTGTATAGGTTCCATGAACTGCTGAGAAGAAAATGTACTCCTTTCTGTCTCTATTTAGTTTTCTCCAAAGATGTATCCTATCTAACTTTTCTAGTATTCTATTTATCTCTTTGACTTTTTCTTATTTATTTTGTAGTTTGATTTATCTAATGCTGAGGTGCAAGGTTGAGATCTTCTCCCACTATTATGGTTTTGCAGTCTATATCTTCTTGCAGCCTCTTAATTTCTCTTTTAAATTTACTTGCCACACTACTTGGTGCATATATGTTTAATATTGATATTGCTTGATTATCTATGCTACCTTTAGTAAGATATAAGTGCCCTTCCTTATCTCTTTTAATTAGATCAATTTTGCTTTTGCTTGATCTGAGATCAGGATGAGCTACCCTGCTTTTTGACTTCACCTGAAGCATGGTAGATTCTGCTTCAACCTTTTACCTTTATTCTGCATGTATCTCCTTGCTTCAGGTGTGTTTCCTGTCAACAACATATTGCAGGATTCTGGCTTTTAATCCATTCTCTAACCACTTCCTCTCTATGGGGCAGTTTACCCCATTCACATTTATGGTTAAAATTACCAGTTTGCTATTACTTGCCAACTTGATAACCCCTATTTATACTTTTCTCTTCCTTCCTCCTTATCCCTTCCCCAGTATTAAATGTGTGAGCACTACTTGCTTCTCACAGTCCTCCCTTTTAGTATCCCTCCTCCCTACCTTAGAGTTTCCTCCCTGTCTTACTCCTTTTCTTCACAATTTCTGTGTTTCCTTCCACTTAGCTCATTCCTTCCCTTTTCACTTTTCCCTTCCCTTTTCAATGAGGTGGGAGAAGTTTTCATAAATAGAATATGTCTAAAATTTTTTCTCTTTAAGCCAATTCTGATGGCAGTAAGATACACACTATGTTTATCCCCTCCATTCTTTTCTCAGATATAATAGGTTTCCTTTGCCTCTTTGTGAGATGTAGTACCTCCATTTTACCCTTTTCCAGGTACAATTTCCTTTCCACCTCTAGTTTCTAGAACAAAGATATACAAGTAGTCTTTATAGCTGAAATATATTTCCCAAGATTTCTTTTTACCTTTTTAGGTTTCTCTTGAGTTCTATATTTGTAGATGAATCTTTTTATTTAGTTCTGGTTTTCATCAAAAAATAGGTGAAATTTGCTTATTTCATTGAACGTCCATCTCCTTCCCTGGAAGAAGATGCTCATTATGAGTTGGGTACGTTATTTTTGTTTGCATACTGAGTTCCTTAGCCTTTTGTAATATCATATTCCAGGCCATTCGATCTTTTAAAGTGGACGCTGCTAGATCCTGGGTGATAGTTGTGGCTCCTCTTTATTTGAAATGATTATTTTTAGCAGCTTGCAGTATTTTACCTTCATCGATAGTTCTGGACTTTGGCCATTATATTTCTTGGTATTTTGATTTTAGTGTCTCTTTCAGTAAGTGATTGATGAATTATTTCAATTTCTATTTTACCCTCAGTTTCTATAACTTCTGGGCAGTTCTCTTTGATAATTTCCTGGAAAATAGTATCCAGGCTCTTTTTTTCAATCATATTTTCAGAGAGTCCAATAATTCTCAGATTGTCTGATTGTCTCTCCTAAATCTATTTTCCAGGTCTGTTGTTTCCCTGAGGAAGGTTTTTGACATTTTTCTCCATTGTGTCTTTTTTTTTTTTTTTTTTTTTTTTGGTTTTGCTTGACTACTTCTTGGTGTCTCCTCAGGTCATTCAATTCCATTTGTTTGATTCTGATTTTCAATGAAGTATTTTCTTCAGTCACTTTTTCAATATCTTTTTCTAATAGTCTAATTAAGTTTTTAAGTGAGTTGTTTTTTCTATGGAATTTTTTCCATTTCACCCATTTTATTTTTTAGAGAGCTATTTTCTGTTTCCAACTCATTAATTCAGTTTTCAAGGTTTTTTTACTTTATCCACTCAGTCTTTAAATGAGTAGGATGACTTATCTAGACTCTCTTGACAAGCTTCCTTTCCTTTTCCCACTTTTCTTCTAGCTCTCTTGTGCAAGCCTTTTTAATTTCTTGTATGAGATTCATCTGTGTTGAGGACCAAATCATATCCTCCTTTGGAGATTCATCCGGAGACACTCTATTTTTAGTTTCCTCAGGATTTAAAGTCTGATCTCTTTCTATATAGAAGCTATCAATGGTTAGGATCCATTTAAACTTTTGCTCATTTTGTCAAAGAAGAGTTAAAGAAAACAGACTAACAAAAAAAACTAGTGGTCTGCTTTTGTGTGTGTGTGTGTGTGTGTGTGGGGGGGTTGGATGGTGTTACAGAAGCTTCCTCTACAGATTGCAGGGGGCAGTAGTGAGGCATTAGCAGAAAAACAATAGCTGTGTTGTGCCTGTGCTCTGATACTCTTGGTATGTGCTGAGACACTGTGGGTGGGTGTGTCCAGGTCTCTAGAGACTGTAGCTTTTCAGGGGTATAGACTTCACCCTCTCTGTTTTTAGCTTTTCTGCTTGTCTACTGTCAGGGTAAAGTATCCAATACTGTAGTAAAGCTCTCCCTGCAGAGATGGCTGAGATCACACCCCACCCACCTCTGGTGTGCTGGACTGTGAGCTGCCTCCCTTGCTCTCACTGATGCTGAGTGCCCTCAGCCTGTGTCTGATCTAAAACTGTCCTTGCCCTTGAGCAAAAACGTTTCTTGGTGAATTTCAAGGATATCTTCTCTTGGTAACTATTTATGGGATATTTTTTCAGTCAAGCATTAATTCAAAGGCTTGTCATGAAATGACTTCTGAGAGAAAAGCTGAGACTTACAGCTGTGTGCCTCCTCTCTGCCATCTTGGCTGGAAGTCCCTTCTTCAGACATTTTTAAAAAGGGAAATGAGAAATGGAGTTTGTAAGCACTCAAAGAGGAGAGAGACAGAGACACAGAGAAACAGAGAGGCAGAGAGGCAGACAGACACATAGAGAGAAAGAGTGAGACAGAGAGAGAGAGAGAGGAAGGAGATAGAGAGTAGAGGAGACAGAGACACAGAGAAACACAGAGAGACATAGACAGAAACTGACAGAGAGAAAGAAACAATACTTTGAAAAGTATTGACATTATAAGTGTGGCTGTTCATTTGTTGTCATAAAATGAGAATAGCTAATTTTGACTCTGAGATTCAAGGTCCAATTTCTGGTCACACTACCAAGATTTTGGTGTGTGTGTCTACTGAGCAAGCCCTTTATATTCTGGTTATTTTTATTTTTTCTCTGAAAAAATTATATATAGAATAGGACCAATCAAAATCTGATATTCCAGCCAAGTGTAAATATTTCTCTTTATGCACCCAATGTTTCTGATCTTGAAGGTAAGAACAGCTGTCCCAAATAGAGTTGTTTTCAGCCTCTGAAACATCCAGTCTTTCTAAGCATGTATAAGCCCTAACACTGCAACCATGAATGACTTTGGCTTTTGAGAGTGCCATTGAGATCTTCTATATATGACAAAGAGGTCATAGAATATATTGTTTAGGTATAAAATGCTTAATCAGGTTTGAGCAAGTTCAAGAATTTATTTGGCTTAATTTTACTTATTTATTGCAATAAACAGTACGGTAGCATAGAGGAAGGGTCCATGGGAGAAAGGGAACAAACGTTGTTTGAAGGAGACATAAGATCAAAGGTATTGAATACTTTATTCCACAGGAATACTTTGGTACAGGAACTCTGCCAGGTTCCTACTTGATCCTCATTCCACAATCTGTAAAGAACATGAGGCTATCCAACTTCAAAGAACTATGTAAAATAAAAGTAAATGCCATAGCTGTGAGAAAAATAGAAGGCAACAATTCAATTAACCAGAGAAGAATCAATAATATTGAGAAAGAAATATTTGAAATAAAATTTTTAAGACAAATCAGAGCAGATATAACAATCAAAAAATCAGAAAAGGAAATTAGTAAAAAAGTATAAAAGAACAAAAAGAATGAATTCATGCTAAAATTTGTGCCAGAAAAAGTAACACAATCACATTGAAAAAGGATTTTTGATATTAACATGAAGTGATGCATAATTCCTAGAAAGTTACAGACAGTATAAATGAGAAACCTATCTTGTAAAAAAGTAATGACTTTTTTTCTTTGACTTCACAAACCAGCTTTCAAAGAAGTAATGACTGAGACTGAGGCAGATAAGAGTTGAGCACACAAGAATGGATTTTCAAAGAAATAAAGGATCACAGAAATGGAATGAAAAATTAAGCTTTCATAAAATGCAGAAGCAGAAGAATTTGGTTGAATAATAAAATTTTAAAATTAAAAGATGTCAGATCCAAGATATAAGAGTAGACACAGCATTTGAGCGTCCTCTTCTCATCACTCCCTCAGAAATAACTTTAAAATAGTGCATCAAATTTTATTCTGGTGCCAAAAGTGCTTTAGTAGAGCCATTCTTTAGTAGAGCCTTTTCCAGCTCAAAGATAACTTCTGTCAGAAGCAGAAATATGTGTTATGTATTCTTTTGCCCAATGCCCAATTCTGAGTTCTAGGTTTTGGATGGAGAGAAACAATTAGAGTCACAAAGAGACAAGCGCTCTGGTTTAACTTTGGAGTAAAGAGGGAGAAGTGTTCCTACTTCCTGGTGAAGTTTCAGAGCAAGAGAGAAGCACAATTGCCTGTATTCCTTAGGAAGGACACAGTTTCTTCCAAAATAAGACTAGAGCTTACATAATGAGAACAGTGACCATGCCTTTCTCTACATCATACAATCTTAGAATCACAGAAAACTTACAAACTGCAAGAGCTAGTTATGTAAACCACAGGAAACCAAGAAATAATAATAATTTTCACAATAAAGCCTAAAACTTGAGACAGTGCTACCCCTCCACCACCTCTATCAAATGGTGAGGAAAGTCAAATTTTAAGTGAAATTCAGTTATAAAACTAAGATAAATTAGCAAACCAATTTAATATAATCTCAACAAA
Organism: Sarcophilus harrisii; assembly: GCF_902635505.1. Lineage (NCBI taxonomy): Eukaryota > Metazoa > Chordata > Mammalia > Dasyuromorphia > Dasyuridae > Sarcophilus > Sarcophilus harrisii. The sequence continues at coordinate 254,145,482 of NC_045431.1, forward strand.
AATCTGTCATAGTGACAAGGAAGCTCAACAAAAATTCAGAAAATTCAATAACTTGAAAATATTTGCAAGAAAAATGTCAATGAAAATTATAGAATTCAGATTAATGGAAGAAGCATTCTAAACAACTTCAATGGAAAAGTTAAACAAGAGCAAACTATTAATTCAGCCTTCATTATATCTAAATTCTAGATAAAGGCATAAAATTCTTTTATAATCTTCTCTCTCTACAGAATATAGAATTTTTATAGCATGTAGTATAAGTATCATAAATAGCCTGTATCAATTTAATCCCCAACCGATCTTCATTCATTTATTCCATACTATTGGCATGTTTCTAAATTTAAAACAACATAAAGAATAAAAACATACATTCACAAAAACCTATAATATATGTTATTTACTACTCACTAAATATGTCATCCAGTTTTTAACCAAAGCTTAAAAATATTATGAGCATCATTTTTATCGACAGAAAATCGAAGCTTTAATTTCAAAAAGACTGCATCAGAAAATCACTATCTACTATTATTAACAACAGGTTAAGTGATATTTTTGGTTTTTCTTTGAGAATGTTAACATGCATTTTTAATATGTCCATCTTCCTTGATCATAACTCACATGTTATGTCAATTAAATCTAACTCCTCAGAGAGGTTAATATTAACTATTAAACTTATTAATGTGCCATAACAGAATCCATGTGCCAATTTTGAACCTTAAGTGTTGGAATGTCTGTCATGTTTTATGGTCTTTGAATTACTGTTGGATAAGATAGCATAGACCACTGATTTCATTGTACACCTGTCCCTTACCTTTGTGACCAAGTTATAGTATCCTGGAGATGAACCTTTTCCTACATGTTTCGACATATCTTCCATATCTGAAGATGAGTGGAGTAGTGCTAATGATGATAGTATTTCCAATGAAACTGTCCATTTCAATGAAGCAGGACTTCCTCTGTTAATGCTAGACACTTTTTCCCATCCTACTGTCACCATGACCCATTGGTATCATTCCTTCATGAAGTCCTCTTGATCAGAATTGAGTTAAACTTTATTTCAACTTTGTCTTATTAAATAAGCATTATCTTAAAGCCTCAAAGCTAGGAATTTTCTATAGGAGAAATGAATCCTGATAGAGTTTCATGTCAATGCAGACTTTTGCATCAATTAAATCTTTTCAAAGCAAAGATAGGAGGAATTCATAAAGAATTGGGAAAATTTTATTCAAACATCAGAAAACCAGGTGAGAGAAGAAATAAGGACTTTATTTGAATTCAAGAAATCGGATTTGAAATAGAAAGTATTATTCATTTTATCCTCCAAATCCTGTATCATGTCATGCAAGCTCTTTCAGTCATGTTTTCTAACTACAGTACTGGTAGACTAATAAAGAATGCAGGTTAGACAGATTAATTCTCTAAATTTGTTTAACCTTTGATTTATGCCTATATTTCTATTAGAAACTCCTGTCTATAGTGTAGTGTTCTTCTTTTTATAATATAAGATGGTTCTCTGTGAGAGCAGGTTTCTTGGGGAGGTTTTCAGGAGGCAGCTTAGTTTTGATTCAGAGTAATAATCACTTCAAATACAGTCCAGCTGATAAAATCAAACGTTGATTTTCTCCTTTCTTGATTCCAAGAGCTCTTGCAGCTTGTCCTTGCTTCTGCCTCTGCCTTAACCAGACATGTGCTTTCAATCTTCTGAAGTGACTTTGCTCTAACTCAACTCCCACTTGGCTTCTTCTGAACTGACCCTGATCTGTCACTGAAGCTCTTTTATGCTCGTTGTAAAGGTTGACTCCTCCTTGGACAGAGTGGGATTGTGGGTTTCTGACTTGTGAATCTCATACTGAATACTGACTTCTGAATCTCCCAAAGTGTGAACTCCAATGAGTACTTAAATACATCAGTGAACTAGAGAATTTGCTAAGTACCATGCTAAATTAGGTAACTGACTTGTCATTTTGTAAAGATTCTACCACTATAGTATGTTTCCTAATATTAAAAACTCAATAAGCGAAAAAAAAAAAAAACTCACAGAGTTATACAGCCAATTTAAATGCCTCTATTTTCTTCTCATGTAACCTACATTTTTTTCTTTTAAGCAAACTCCTAAAGATACATAATTATCATTTCTATTACTAAATCATAGTAAAAGTAAATTGGTTGCTTTGACTATCAAAGATTTGTCTCTACAACAAAGTGTTCAATTAATTAAAATTATTTTCAGAAAGACTAGAATTGATGAATTTTTTTGGTAGATCACTAGATTTCACAAAATTGTTCCCTAGCAGATCAATAGATAGAAACCACTCTCTGTATTACTTTCTTTCATATTATTAGCTTGAAAGAAAGTTTCTCCCAAATGTAACCTGTTGTTCTTTCAGAGATTCTAATTAGTCACTTTAATAACTGCTGGGATTTTTACTTGAGATTAGGGATGTCATGACGTGACAAATTCCTTCTGCAACTTTTGCTTTTAGGTGACAGTAATTGAGGTTCTTGGGGAGATAAGCTCAGAAGGCTGTGCTCATAACTCAGGCCTGACAATCCCACAGATCCACATGTGCACTTGCACAAGTGCACACACACCTCAAACACACACAACCACACTCCACACACTCACTGACTGTACCCACTTCTTTGGTAGCTCAGGTCAGACTGGTGAGTAACTCTACATCTTTGTCTCAGAGATCAGACTCCTAGAAATCTCATCTAGGGAAAAAGTTATATTTTTCAGTTCTTGGATACAGAAGAGGCATTGCAGATGGAGCCAGAGTAGGGATTATTCCTTTTAGATCACAGCAGGGACATATTAGCTTTTCTTCAGCAGTCTTTGGGTACTCTGTTTTATCTCCCTTAAGTGGTTCTGATCAGGCTAAAAGGGGTGGATGGAGATGCAGTGCTCAGCTGGTTAAGATTCAGGTGCTGGCAGATTCTGCACTGAAACCCTCCTGGGAGAAAATGACATCCTGGATTGTTCCCTTTCTCATTTTATCAGGAAAGGGTTAGAACTTTTGTGTCTGAGCTGAACCCAGGAGAAGGAGAAGCTCTGATCTCTGATTGAGGCTGAATGTGTGGGAAATGTCACTGTGACTGTGCAAGTTCAGAGCCATCTGAAAGGTGCTTTGGCAGAGCAATCTGGGCTTAGACCCCTGGCTGGTTCAGGCCTTTCACGTGTGACCTCTATCCTTTCTTCCCTCACATAGGCGCAGGACTAGAAATAATGTGGTTTCCAGGCTGGAATATCCTGTGGGAATTGTTCAAGTAAAAGCTCCACAGTCAGATCCCTTTCTCTGTGCCGGAGCATTATAGAGTAAAAGGAAGTCAGAGAAGTTGACCAAAACACCCATTTACAGGTGAGGGTAACAGGTGAGGCCAAAGGGAACTTGTGATTTTTCACAGGCAAACAAAGTTATTGGGGCTGAGTTTCAATAACTCTGGTCCTGCCAGCTATTTAACTCCCTCTCTAACCTTCTTCTGCTCCCAACATAAGGTTGTCCTTTCTGCCTGTTTGATTTCAATGTAGCTTCCACTGATTGATTAACAGGAAGGTACTCTCCATGTGGTTTTGCTCCTTTCTTTCTGACTTTCCTTTTCTTTATTCTTTTATTGGAATCTAACTTCTGACACTCTAATAATCATGGTTAATGTAGAATCAATGACTTCCTACATTTTATTTTGTGCTGAGGCCAGTGAAGTTAAATGACTTTGCCCAGGGTCACAAATCTAGTAACTATTAAATGAGGCTGGATTTGAACTTAGATCCTCCTGACTTCAGGGGCACTTCTCTCCACTGAGCCATCTAGCTGCCTAACTTAATACACTGTAAAATTTATTTTTACTAACTGGAAAAAGCAGTTAGTTCTCTGCCTAAATGCCTCAGCTACCCTGGATGCCCATGAATCATGGTCAAGTGGCAAGGACATTCAAATTAGATGAAATGGATTTCAGGGGCACATAAATTTATCTGAAAGAAACATGGAACGTATTCTGCAATGCAAAGAAGTCCAATATAATTTTACATTTTCTTCTTCACATTATGATGATAACAATTTTGAAATTAATCTTTTGGCCATGAGCTCATATTTAATTCCACCAATTTTTTAGGAAATATACATTTCTTCAATGATCATTAATTATTTGACATAATTTTATGATAATGCAAATATTAGTAAAAATTACTATAGCAATATCAACAATAATATAATTATTAACCTTTCTTCTGGCCAAGATTGATCTAGATATGTTTAATTTTTGGCCATGTGGCCTCTATGTAAGCAGTGTTTTCCTACCATCCATGTGCATCAGATTATCTCTTCATCTTTATTCTTCTGTCACAGCAACATTTCTGTTTTGCCTTTAGGAAAACCATGACTTCAGCTTATATGCAGATAAAAATTTTTTTACAGTGAAAAGCAATAAATATTTAAAACTCTCTGAAGTTATAGTGCTATGATTGTCTGCATTATGGTGTTTCATTTTGTTTAATTGAGAAATGCATTTTACTGCATTTAAAGGGGAGAAATAAAATGAAAAAGTACACAGCAGAAAACAAACCAAAAAACTACTATAGGGAAAGAAAAGACAGTTATTTCTGAACATGTGTCATACATATTATATAGGTTTTCTTGATAAGAAAATTTATTGCTTGATATTGTAAATGCTTTCTTATGTTCTGTTGTGTACATGGCAAGGTGTTCTCCTTTTCCTATTTTACTTTTTACTTTTAAATAATCAATATAAAGAAAAGTTTTTAGTAACGTTTGCTGTAAAAAATGATCTGAATATATGAGTCTAGTTTTATGTGATCTATGAAATATCAATGCCATTCTAAAAAAAGGCAAATATATTTACATAAATATACAATCAAATAATTGCATAAACACATGAGACAGAAAATAGAATTGAAAATCCCATTTAAAAAAAAAAAAATTACAACACTTCCAGATTAGAACACTTACACCAAGAAAGTAAAAAAGAAAAAAAAAAAAAAAGAAAACTAGTGGGAATAAAATATCTTCTAAAACTCTCTATTTCTATAATAACTAAGGAGTAATGGAGATCAACTCATTGGTAAGAAATGTGCAGAATCTGATTTTGAACTCCCGGTTTTATAACAGAAAATTCTCTCTTCATTCCCAGGTCACTTTGGATCTGAATATCATTCTGTCCTCGAGGAATAAAGAATGCAGTCTAAGGATGATATCCTCTGCATTTATATGCTTCGGATTATAATTGGAATCTTTAGAATGGTTTACTCCTTTCTTGTATAGCTTTAATTTAATCACTGGTCAAAGGATAGAAAGACCAATACATACGATTTTTGTTAATTTGTTCCTTTCCCATATTATAATGCTTCTTTTCAGGGGAGTTCCCACAGTAACTTGGAGTGTATCAAGAAAATTTTCCTGAGTGACATTGAATGCAAAATCATTGTTTATCTGCAGAAGTTTCTGAAGGACTTTCACTATACAATACCACCTCACAAATTATCTTCCAGGCTATCCCAGTCAGTTCCAACAGCCCCAAATGGGCCACGCTCAAGCAAAACCCCAAAACCGTTATTCCATCGTGTGTCTTCATGTAGATTACTCAATTTGTTGGTAGCTGTAGTTGTTTTTCTATATGTGACTGGCCCTAGGAACAGCATTCAATCCTGTAAGAAGAACCTTGGATACTGTTCAATAGACTGGCATGCTATAACAGCATCAGTAACCGTTATGCGGAAGACACTTTATGATGTGGTATTTCTGGGATTTATGGCCATTTTCAATTAGCTACATGGTATCTGTTTTGTTCAGACACAAATGGCAAGTCCAATACCTTCATAACACTTGTGTCCAACCCTATTGCCTCTGAAACCAGAGCCACTAAAAGTAATCTTGTTGCTCATAGTTTCCTTTGTATGCTTTAATTCATTAGTACCATCTTTGTTATTGTAATGGAAAAATCTAAAGATACCAGCCAGTGGATTATACATATATCTGCAATTTTTAGTTCATTGTACCCAACAGTAAGTCCTTTTGTTTTAATCAGTGATAGTGATTCTGAATCCTCAGTTGTTGTAATATTTTTCAAAAGAAAAAAATTCACATCCTCATTCATTAAAATCTCAGAACAGGAACATTGAAACTATGAAATTTCAAAGAAGAAAATAAATTCCTAAAATCTCAGTTCAAAACTTTAAAAATAATTATAACTTTTTAGAAAAGAACCCATGCCTGGGTATTTTTACAACATTATCCTTACACTCACACTTCTGTTCCATCTTTCCCCTTCCTCCTCCACCTCCTCCCCAGATGGCAAGCAGTTCTATACATATTAAATATGTCTAGTATTTTCTAGATACAATATATGTATACAGACTGAACTGTTCTCTTGTTATTACAGGAAGAGTTGGATTCAGAAAGGTAAAAACAAAACAAAACACAGGAAGAAAACAAAAATACAAATAATTTGCATTCATTTCCCAATACTTTCTGCTAATAGTTTTCTAATATTAGATCAATACCATTCTTGGTATAAAATTTACTTGGTCATAGTGTATTATCTGGTGATGATTTTTCTCTAATCTTTTTGCTAATATTGTATTTATGATTTTTGATCAATATTTATTAGGAGAGGAATTGGTCTATAATTTTTCTTTCTCTGTTTCACCCTACCTGGTTTAGGTATCAGTACCATGTCTAGGTCATAGAAAGGAATTTGATGGACTCCTTAAATCCCTATTTTTTAAAATAGTTTATATAGCACTGGAGGTAATTCTTTAAATATTTGGTAGAGATTCATACAACTCCATCTGGTTCTATGGATTTTCTTAGAGAGTTGAGTAATAAGCTTGTTCTGTTTTCTTTTCTAAAATGGTATTGTTTAACCATTTTACACCTCTTCCTCTATTAATTTGGGTAGCTATATTTTTGAAGATATTCTTCATTTCATTATCTGATTTATTTGCATAAAGCTGGACAAGTAACTCCTAATTATTACTCTATTTTCTTTTCATTAGTAGCGACCTCTCCTTTCTCATTTTAAGACTAACAATTTAATTTTCCTCTTTCCTTTTTTAAATCACATTTTACTGAAGGTATATATATATATTTTGTTGTTGGTTTCACAAACCAACTTTTAGTTATTATTAATTCAATAGTTTTTGTTACTTTCAATTTTTATTAATCTCTTCTTTTATTTTAAAATTTCAAGTTAATGTTTGACTGGGTGTTTTTAATTTGTTCTTTTATAGCTTTTTAATCACAACAACCCTAATTCTTTGACTCTCTCTTTCTCTATTTTATGCAAGTAGACCTCTAGAATAATTTCCCCTTATTACTTTTGCTAAATCCACACATTTTGGTATGATGTCTCATTATTGTCATTTCTTGGGTGAAGTTATTAATTATGTCAACAATTTGCTGTTTCCCCACACACATTCTTTAGTATGAGATTATTTAGTTTCCAATTATTTTTTGGTTTATTTTTCCCTGGCTATTTATTGACTTTCATTACATCGTGGTCTAGAAAAGGATGCATTTATTTCTGCATTACTGCATTTGGTTTGAGGTTTTATGTCCTAATATGGTCAGTTTTTGTATAGGTTCCATGAACTGCTGGGAAAAGAACGTGTACTCTGTCTGTCTCTATTTAGTTTTTCTCAAAGATGTATCCTATCTAACTTTTCTAGTATTCTTTATCTCTTTGACTTCTTTCTTATTTATTTTGTAGTTTGATTTATCTAATGCTGAGGTGCAAGGTTGAGATCTCCACTATTGTGGTTTTGCAGTCTATATCTTCTTGCAGTTCTCATAATTTCTCTTTGAGAATTTACTTGCTACACTACTTGGTGCATATATGTTTAATATTGATATTGCTTGATTATCTATGCTACCCTTTAGCAAGATATAGTGCCCTTCCTTATCTCTTTTAATTAGATCAATTTTTGCTTTTGCTTGATCTGAGATCAGGATGGCTACCCCTGCTTTTTTGACTTCACCTGAAGCATGGTAGATTCTGCTTCAACCTTTTACCTTTACTGTGCATGTATCCTTCCCTGCTTCAGGTGTGTTTCCTATCAACAATATATTGTAGGATTCTGGCTTTTAATCCATTCTCTAACCACTTCCTCTCTATGGGGAAGTTTACCCCATTCACATTGTATGGTTAAAGGTACCAGTTCTCTGTGCCATAACTTGATAGCCTATTTATACTTTTCTCTCTTTCTTCCTCCTTATCCCCTTCCCCAGTATTAAATGTGTGAGCACCACTTGATTCTTACAGTCCTCCCTTTTTAGTATCCCTCCTCCCTACCTTAGAGTTCCTCCCCTGTCTTACTCCTTTTCTTCACAATTTCTGTGTTTCCTTCCACTTAGCTCATTCCTTCCCTTTTCACTTTTCCCTTCCCACTTTTCAATGAGGTGGGAGAAGTTTCACCATAAATAGAATATGTCTAAAATTTTTCTCTTTAAGCCAATTCTGATGGCAGTAAGATACACACTATGTTTATCCCCCTCCATTCTTTTTCTCAGATATAATAGGTTTCCTTTGCCTCTTTGTGAGATGTAGTACCTCCATTTTACCCTTTTCCAGGTACAATTTCCTTTCCACCTCTAGTTTCTAGAACAAGGTATACAAGTAGTCTTTATATGTCTTTATAACAGAAATATATTTCCCAAGATTTCTTTTTACCTTTTTAGGCTTCTCTTGGGTTCTATATTTGTAGATCAAACTTTTTATTTAGTTCTATTTTTTTCATCAAAAATAGGTGAAATTTGCTTATTTCATTGAACATCCATCTTCTTCCCTGGAAAAAGATGCTCATTCTGGCTGGGTAAGTTATTTTTGGTTGAATACCGAGTTCCTTAGCCTTTTGTAATATCATATTCCAGGCCGTTCGATCTTTTAAAGTGGACGCTGCTAGAACCTGGGTGATCGTTATTGTGGCTCCTCTATATTTGAATTGATTTTTTTTAGCAGCTTGTAGTATTTCTACCTTCATCTGATAGTTCTGGACTTTGGGCACTATATTTCTTGGTATTTTGATATTAGGGTCTCTTTCAGTAAGTGATTGATGAATTATTTCAATTTCTATTTTACCCTCAGTTTCTATAACTTCTGGGCAGTTTTCTTTGATAATTTCCTGGAAAATAGTATCCAGGCTCTTTTTTTCATCATATTTTTCAGGGAGTCTAATAATTCTCAGATTGTCTCTCCTGGATCTATTTTCCAGGTCTGTATTTTCCCCAAGAAGGTATTTGACTTTTTTCTTCATTGTTTCATTTTTTTTTTTTTTTTTTGGTTTTGCTTGACTGATTCTTGGTGTCGCCTCAAGTCATTCAATTCCATTTGCTCGATTCTGATTTTCCATGAAGTATTTTCTTCACTCACTTTTTCAATATCTTTTTCTAATAGTCTAATTAAGTTTTTAAGTGAGTTGTTTTTTCCTATGGAATTTTTTTCCATTTCACCCATTTTATTTTATCCAACTTACTAATTCAGTTTTTCAAGTTTTTTTTTTTTTTTTTTGCTTTATCCACTCTGTCTTTAAATGAGTGGGATGACTTATCTAGATTCTCTTCCCAAGCTTCCCTTTCCTTTTTCCACTTTTCTTCTAGCTCTCTTGTGCCTTTCTAATTTCTTGTATGAGATTCATCTGTGTTGAGGTCCAGATCGTATCCTCTTTTGGAGATTCATCTGGAGATACTCAGTTTTTAGTTTCCTTTGGATTTAAAGTCTGATCTCTTTCTGTGTAGAATCTATCAATGGTTAGGATCCATTTAAACTTTTTGCTCATTTTGTCAAAGAAGAGTTAAAGAAAACAAACTAACAAGAAAAACTAGTGGTCTGCTTTTTGTGTGTGGATGTCTGTGTGTGTGAAGGGGGTGGGGGGTGGGCTGGATGGTGTTATCGAGATTCCTCTACAGATTGCAGGAGGCAGTAGTGAGGCATTAGCACGAAAACAATGGCTGTGCTGTGCCTGTGCTGTGATACTCTCAGTATGTTCTGAGACACTGTGGGTGGGTGTGTCTAGGTCCTGAGAGACCATAGCTTTTCAGCATTATACCCTTCACACTTTGTGTTTTTAGCTTCTCTGCTTGTCTACTGGCTTGCTGTCAGGGTTAAGTATCCAATACTATAATAAAGCTCTCCCTGCAGAGATGGCTGAGATCACACCCCACCCACCTCTGGTGTGCTGGACTGTGAGTTGCCTCCCTTGCTCTCACTGATGCTGCCTGCCCTCAGCCTGTGTCTGATCTAAAACTGTCCCTGCCCTCAAGCAAAAACAGACCTTTCCTGGCAAATTTCAAGGATGTCTTCACTTGGTAACTATTTGTTAGATATTTTTTCAGTCAAGCATTAATTCAAAGGCTTGTCATGAAATGAATTCTGAGAGAAAACGCAGAGCTTACAGAGCAGTGTGCCTCCTCTCCGCCATCTTGGCTGGAAGTCCCTTCTTCAGACATTTTTAAAAAGGAAAATGAGAAATGGAGTTTGTAAGCACTCAAAGAGAGAGGGAGACAGAGACACAGAGAAACAGACAGGCAGACAGACACACAGAGAGAAAGAGTGAGACACAGAGACAGAGACAGACAGAGACAGACAGACACACACACACACACACACAGAGAGAGAGAGAGAGAGAGAGAGAGAGAGAGAGAGAGACAGAGAAACACAGAGAGACATAGACAGAGATTGAGAGAGAGAAAGAAACAATACTTTGAAAAGTATTGACATTACAAGTGTGACTGTTCATTTGCTGTCGTAAAATGAGAATAGCTAATTTTGACTCTGAGATTCAAGGTCCAATTTCTGGTCACACTACCAAGATTTTGGTGTGTGTGTCTACTGAGCAAGCCCTTTATATTCTGGTTATTTTTATTTTTTCTCTGAAAAAATTATATATGGAGTAAAGCCAATCAAAATCTGAGATTCCAGCCAAGTGTAAATAGTTCTCTTTATGCACCCACTTTTCTGATCTTGAAGGAAAGAATAGCTGTCTCAAATAGAGTTGTTTTCAGCTGCTGAAACATCCAGTTTTTCTAAAAGTGTCTAAGCCCTAACACTGCAACCATGAATGACTTTGGCTTTTGATAATGCCATTGAGCTCTTCTATATATGACAAAGAGGTCATAGAATATATTGTTAGGTATAAAATGCTTATTCAGCTTTGAGCAAATTCAAGAATTTATTTGACTTAATTTTACCTATTTATTGCAATAAACCCTACGGTAGCATAGAGGGAAGGTCCTTGGGAGAAAGGGAACAAATGTTATTTGAAGGAGATGTAAGATCAAATGTATTGACCCTTTAGTCCACAGGAATACTTTTGTACAGGAACTCTGTCAGGTTCCTACTTTTTTGTTTTGTTTTGTTTTGTTTTATTTAATAGCCTTTTATTTACAGGTTATATACATGGATAACTTTACAGCGTTAACAATTGCCAAACCTCTTGTTCCAATTTTTCACCTCTTACCCCCCACTCCCTCCCCTAGATGGCAGGATGACCAGTAGATGTTAAATACATTAAAATATAAATTAGATACACAATAATTATACATGACCAAAACATTATTTTGCTGTATAAAAAGAATCAGCCTCTGAAATATTGTAGAATTAGCTTGTGAAGGAAATCAAAAATGCAGGTGGGCATAAATATAGGGATTGGGAATTCAATGTAATTGTTTTTAGTTATCTCCCAAATTTCTTTCTCTGGGCATAGCTGGTTCAGTTCATTACTGCTACATTGGAAATGATTTGGTTGATCTCGTTGCTGAGGATGGCCAGGTCCATCAGAACTGGTCATCATATTGTCAGGTTCCTACTTGATCCTCATTCCACAATCTGTAAAGAACATGAGGCTATCCAACTTCAAAGAACTATGTAAAATAAAAAGTAATCGCCATAGCTGTGGAGAAAAATAGGAGGCAGCGATTAAAGTAACCAGAGAAGAAACAATAATATTGAAAAAGAAATATTTGAAATAAAATTTGTAAGACAAATCAGAGAAGATATAAGAATCAAAAAATCAGAAAAGGAAATTAGTAAAAAAGTATAAAAGAACAAAAAGGAATGAATTCATACTAAAATTTGTTATAGAAAAAGTAAAGAAATCACAATGAAAAGGGATTTTTGATATTTTATGAAGTGATGCATAATTCCTAGAAAGTTACAAACAGTATAAATGGGAAACCTATCTTGTAAAAAAGACAGTATGCAAATGACTTCACAAGCCAGCTTTCAAAGAAGTAATGAGTGAGACTGAGACAGATAATAGTTGAGCACACAAAAATGGATTTTCAAAGAAATAAAGGATCAGAGAAATGGAATGAAAAATTAAGCATTCATAAAATTCAGAAGCAGAAAAAATTGGGTTGAATAAAAATTTTTAAAATTAAAAAGATGGCAGATCCAAGATATCACAGTAGAAACTGTATTTGAGCGTCCTCTTCTCATCATTCCCTCAGAATAACTTTAAAATAATGCATCAAATGTTATTCTGGTGCTCACAAGTGCCTTAGTAGAGCCATTCTTTAGTAGAGCCATTGCCAGCCAAAGATAACTTCTGTCAGAAGCAGAAATATGTGCTACCCATTCTTTTGCCCAGTGCTCAAATCTGAGTTCTGGGTTTTGGATGGAGAGAAGCAATTAGAGTCACAAAGAGACAAGGGCTCTGGTTTAACTTTGGAGTAAAGAGGGAGAAGTGTTCCTAGTTCCTGGTGATGTTTCAGAGCAAGAGAGAAGCACAATTGCCTGTATTCCTTAGGGAGGACAGAGTCTCTTCCAAAATAAAAAGTAGAAATTATATAAAGAGAATAGTGACCATACCTTTCTCTATGTTATACAATCTTAGAATCACAGAAAACTTACAAACTGCAAGAGCTAGTTATGAAAACCACAGGGAAACAAAGAAAAAACAATAATTTTCACAGTAAAGACTAAAACTTTAGACAGTCCTACCCCTCCACCACCTCTACCAAAAGGCGAGGAAAGTCAAATTTTAAGTGAAATTCAGAGTTATAAAAGTAAGAAAAATTTGTAAACCAACCTAATATAATCTCAACAAAAATGTGTTGTGATGACAAGGAAGCTCAACACAAATCTCAGAAGAATTCAATAACTTGAAAATATTTGCAAGAAAAATGTCAATGAAAATTATAGAATTCAGATTAATGGAAGAAGCATTCCTAAACAACTTCAATGGAAAGTTCAACAAGAGCAAACTATTAATTCTGTCTTTTATTTTCTCCAAATTCTAGATAAAGGCATTAAAATTCTTTTGTTATTCTTTCTCTCTCTACAGAATATAGAGATTTATATAGAGTGTAGGATAAGTATCATAAATAGCCTATTTCAATTTAATCCCTGACCTATCTTCATTCATTTATTACATACTATTGGTATGTTTCTAAATTTAAAAACAACATAAAGAATAAAAAACCTATATTCAGAAATACACGTAATATATCTATTCTTATTACGCACTACATGTGTCATCCAGTTTTTTTTAACCAAAAGCCTGAAAAATATTATGAACATCATTTTTTATCTACAGATCATAGAAGCTTTAATTTCAAATGACTAAATCACAAAAGTCACTATCTAGCTATTATTAACAACAGATCAAGTGATCTTTTTGCTTTTTTTCTTTGTTTGAGAATGTTAATATGTATTTTTTAATATGTCCCCCTTCCTTGATCATAACTCATATGTCATGTCAATAAAACGTAAGCTGCTGCAAGGGAGGTTAAGTTAAATACCAGTAAAGCTAATTAAGCATGTGCCATAACAGAACTATGTGCCCGAATTTTGAACCTTAGTGTTGGAACGTCTTTCATGTGTTATGGTCTTTGAATTACTGTTGGACCAGATAGCATGGACCACCGATTTGACTGCACACTAAACGCTTACCTTTGTCGCAAAGTTATAACTTTTTCCTACCACTATATCAGACATATATTCTTCCAGTATCTGAAGATGAGTGGACTAGTGCTACTGATGCTAGTATTTCCAATGAAAGTGTCCATTTCAATCAAGCAGGACCTGCTCTGTTAATGCTAGACACTTTTTTTCCCATCCTGCTGTCACCATGACCCATTCCTTCATGAGGCCTCTTGTTCTGAATTAAAGTTAAACTTTATTTCAACTTTCTCTCATGAAATAAGCATTATCATAGAGCCTAGAAGCTGTAAGTTTTCTATAGTAGAAATGAATCCTGATAGAGTTTCATTATCAAGTCAGTCTTCTGGATCAATCAAATCTAGGCAAAGCAAAGATAGGAGGAATTCACAAGAGAATTGGGAAAATTTTATTCAAAAATCAGACAAATGGGTTATAGAAGGAATAGAGGACTTTATTTAATTCAAGAAATTGGACTTGAAATAGAAAATATTCATTTTATCTTCCAAGTTCTGGATCATGTCATGCAAGCTCTTTCAGTCATGTTTTTCTAAGTACAATACAGGTAGACTAATAAAGAGTACAAGTTAGATAGACTAATTCTCCTAAATTAGTTTAACCTTTGATTTATGCTTATATTTCTACTATAAACTCATGTCTATAGCATGGTTTCCAATAATAAAAACTCAATAAACCAAAAAATACTCACACAGGAATATGGCCAATTTAAATGACTTTACTTTTCTCGCAATGTGTAACCTAGATTTTTTTCTTTTAAGCAAACTCCTAAAGATATATCATCAATTGTGAAGGCCATGTATTTTAAAATCAGTCCGAGTCAGGAAATCAGGTTAGGGGAAAATCGTCAGTCTTTATTCTCAGTGAAGAAAGATGGGAGGTGGAAGGGAATTGGTGATAGCAATGTGTGTAGCAGAGTCAAGATCAAGAAGCTAGCTAGACCAGCAGCCACAGGACCAGCAGGTAGGAGTATCGAACCTAGGCTCAATCTCCCCCTGCTTCTCTTCCTGTCTCTTTCTCTGCCTCCACCCACCAAAATCGTCATTTCCTATACAACACATCAGGACTTGCACAGAGAGTAGGCAGGGACCATTCTTTATCCAATCATGTATATTAATAGGGTATAGTCCAATTACTATTTAGCCTCACGTGCTTGGGACCTCAGTGCATCCACTCAAACTTCAGCCCATTACATCCATCATATTCTATTAATAAATCATAGTAGAAATAAATTGGTTACTTTTCCTATCAAAAGATTTGTCTCTACAACAAAGTGTTCAATTAATTAAAATTATTTTCAGAAAGACTAGAATTGATGATTTTTTTGGTAGGTCACTAGATTTCAGGAAATTGTTCCCTGGCAGATCAATGCATGGAAATCACTCTCTGTATTTCTTCCTTTCATATTATTAAGTAGAAAACAAAGTTTGTTCCCACAATGTAAAGTGTTGCTCCTTTAGAGATTCTACTTAGTTACTTTTAATAACTGCTGGGGATTTTTACTTGAGATTAAGGGGTGTCACGACATGACAGATTCCTTCTGCCAACTTTTGCTTTTGAGGTGACAGTAATTGAGGTTCTTGGGGGAGATGAGCTCAGAAAGGCTGTGCTTATAACTTCAGGCCTGACCATCCCCACAGATCACAATGCACACTTCCACAAGCACACAAACACACACTCACGCACTCAAACAGTCACACACTCACACACACTCACAACTGTACCCATTTCTTTGGCAGCACAAATCAGACTGGTGAGTAACTCTACATCTTTTTCATAGAGATGAGATTCCTAGAAATGTCATTTAGGGGAAAAGAGTTATATTTTTCAGTTCTTGGGATGCAGAAGAGACATTGCAGATGCAACCACTGTAGGGATTATTCCCTTTTTAGATCACAGCAGGGACATATTCGCTTTTCTTCAGCAGTCTTTGGGTACCTCTGTTTTTATCTCCCCCTTAAGTGGTTCCGACCAGGCTAAAGGGAGTGGATGGAGATGCAGTGCTCAGCTGATTATCATTCAGGTGCTGGCAGATTCTGCACTGAAACCCTCCTGGGAGAAAAAGACATCCTGGATTGTTCCCTTTCTCATTTTATCAGGAAAGGAGTTAGAACTTTTGAGTCTGAGCTCAACCCAGGAGAAGAAGCTCTGATCTGTGATTCAGGCTGAATGTGTGGGAAATGTCACTGTAACTGTGCAAGTGCAGAGCCCATCTGAAGGTGCTTTGGCAGAGCATTCTGGGCTTAGACCCCTGGCTGCTTCAGGCCTCTCCCCTGTGACCTCTATCCTTTCTTTCCTCACACAAGCGGCAGGACTGAAAATAATGCAAATTCCAGACTTGATGTCCTGTGGGGATTGTTCAAGTAAAAGCTCCACAGTCAGATCCCGTTTTCTGTGCCAGAGCATTGTAGAGCATAAAGGAAATCAGAGAAGGTGACCAAAAGCATCCATTTTATAGGTGAAGTAACTGAGGCCAAGGGAACTGAGTGTTTTTTTCACAGTCAAAGGAAGTTATTGCTGCATTTCAGTGCTTAATAGGGAAAATCCAAATCCAGTTATTTCTCTGTCTTAGTCTCTCAAGTGTCTTTGACACCCGTGAATCATAATAGAGTGGGGAGACCTCTCATGTTAGAAGCATAGGATTTGGGGGGGGGGCACAGATAATATTCTGACAGAAGTAAGGACTTTATCCTGCATGACAGAGAAGTAGGATAGCATTTGATATTGCTTATTCTAATTGAAATTAAAACATCTTTTTAATTAAATGATAGGTTATAAGGTCAGGTTAAATAACCTTAAATTCTTATGAAAAATACATTTCTTAAGTACTTATTTATTATTTTACATAATTTTATAATTGTACTATTATTAATAATATTAAAAATATTAACAATAATTTAGAAATTGTGTATAAGTTTTCCCTCAATTTTCTTTTCTCTTCTCTGCCAGGCTCTTTTTCTCCCCCTCCCCCAGTTTACTACATGAAGCAATAGATAGAATACTAGATCTGTGAGTCAGGAAACATGAACACTTATTCAGTTTCAAACACCTAATAGTTGTGGTAGCCTGGCCTAGTCATTGATTCTCATCTCCCTTTTGTGTAATTGTGTAATTATATAACTGTATATTATACATTGTATAATATGTAATTGTATATTATTTTATGTAATAGGAATTGCATAATTGTATAATGTATAATATGTATATATTGTATATAATTGTTTATTAGGAATAACAATGTATACAATTCTTAGGATTTTGTGACTTAGCTAATTGCCTCACACTTTGCTGGTGCTTTGTAAATGCTTCCTTCCCTTTGAATTTCCTTCTTTCCTTCATTTAGTCTTTACTGCCTTTTTTTCTTCCAAATTTTTCTCACTCTGCTATATCAGGATTTATTATATATTCAAATATATTTGCATGCTACACCTAAATAGATGCCTAAGTTATTTCTTGTTGTTTCTATGTTGGCTGCTGATCAATGTGGCTAAAGTTATTTGTTTTCCTGTGTATTCTTATAGAGTCATTAATTTATGTTGGAGGCACCAATGCTCCTGCCTGAAGTGGTCCCTTCTTTTTCAGACTGTGTTCCTCTTTACATTACCTGTTATCCTTAAAGAAATTCCTTTTCATAGTCCTCTGTTCTGACTGGGAAACAGGATGGGTTTAAGGATTTATATATTGCTATTTTAGTTTCTTGTGAATGTTTTAAAATATTTTATATGTAATTGATAACTAGATTCAGAGTCTTTTCATGTATATTATGACTAGGCCTATACATTCATGCAATTATTCTATTTCACGTGGTAATTGCTTTGTTTGAGAAACCTCAAATTCAATTGTTATCATTTTTGCCAAACTCAGTTCTCTTATTTAAATACTTCAAATAAATTTATCAAGCATATAGGTTATTATTTCTCCATAACTTTTCATTGGATCTCAGATTTCTCTGAACCATTTCTCCTATCTACTTATAGTATTTCTTGTATCAAATATATTTGATAAATTTAACTTCATGTAGCATATATTTACAATGAATTTTATTAAAAGATCTTCACAATTTATGTTGAATGTTGAAATAATTAAATGATATTTTCTGTGATTTCAACAGAGATTATTATTATTATTATTTTCAGTACTTCAGGATTTATTTCCCAATTTGTTCAAATCTGACAATATTCATGCATTTATTACAAGTTGTCTGTAGTCAAATGTTCTAATAAAATGCAGTCAGTAGGGTCTAAATCTTTGTGCTCAAACATAATCTTGCATCATGAACTAATAACATAATCCTACTGACAGTAATTCCACTCAAGCTTTTAAAGCAGTTTAACTATGGATCTGGGACTGATGTTCTTCAAGATGCATCAATGTTAAAAAAAATAACAGAGGAATTTTACTAAATTTCTTATATTTCTTTATTCCTTTAACTAATGAATTTCATATATAACAAATTTGGAGATTGTTTTATATTGTGCACATCAACTTACTCCTTTTAGCATTCTTTTTATACTATGACTAGAATTTTAAAAAAGCAGATATCTCTATCTGATTTCAATTTAATGTATATACTTTCAACTTCAAATTTCTCCAGTAGTGAGCATAGATGTATTAATAATGTTAATAATGCTAAAGTGACTAAAATCTAGAAGGTTGATTAATTAAGAATAGATAAAATCAATATCTATACACATGTAGAAATATATATTAAATATATACCTATGTATATAAGATGCAATATAAATGTATATAATAATATAAATATAAGTAATTTTAATTGGAATTTGAATTATAGAGAGAAAATATTTAATAAGATAAGAATACTAGAAAAATCACCAAGAGAATTTAACCATTTATATGTATGTAATATTTTGGATAGTACTTTCTGTCTGGAGTTAGAAAGGCATGATTTCAACCTTTACTTCAGAGTTTTATTATCTACATAAGCATGCTCAATATCCTCAAGTTCTATCTGGTTCAGGTTTTTCAAGTGTTAAATATAGATAACAAAAGCACTCCCTGGTGTTTTTCAGGTTCAAAACTGGTTATGTATTTGTATAGTGATTGCCGTATTGCTTGACGTAAAATAGTCTTTAAAAACACTTGATACATTGTAGTTCCTCAGTAAGGATTTCTTATGCAAAATTTATCTAAATGATTTGTTAATTTTTTTCAGCCCCAAAATGCTGCAAATCTTTAATAATCAACAAAAATAATAGTTAATAATTCATACATATTGAAATAAATACATACAACTAAGTGTCTTGTCAATGAGAAGACAGTAATATTTCCTTTGAGCAGGAATAACTCATAGACTTTAATGGGAGTGATAATTATGGATTTCTTAGCAAAGCATTCTATAATTATTTATTTCATTCTCCTTCCAATGCATTCATGGGCTGATAAGGTTAATGACTATCCAAGATGATTTATTCTATCTATACATCTAAATGTTTATCTAAAACCCACCACAGTGGTTTTTATTAGGTTTCTCCTTTTCTCTCCCAAACTGAATCTATTTCATCTTTGAAACCAAGTCATTTCTTTCAGCTCTGTCATGAGTTGCATGCCCATTTCTATAAGAGCTTGCTCTTAGTTTCTTGGATTAGAAATCTGTTTCCTTAGTAAAAGTTCCCTCCTTTGACAACATAGTCATGGAGATTTATTTGGTCAACATGTTTTATAAACCAGAGCAATTACTTTTGTGGAGATCAAGACCCCCTGCAAAGTTTCTGAGTTATTTTATTAATTTTTGCTTGACTTTGAGTTGTGGGTTTGTTTCAGCCATATGCAAATCTTTGTGATGCCATTTG
This sequence comes from Sarcophilus harrisii, assembly GCF_902635505.1. Lineage (NCBI taxonomy): Eukaryota > Metazoa > Chordata > Mammalia > Dasyuromorphia > Dasyuridae > Sarcophilus > Sarcophilus harrisii. Next base: position 254,165,203 of record NC_045431.1, read on the forward strand.
GGAGTTTCTTGGCAAAAATACTAGAATGGTTTGCTATTTCCATCCGTAGCTCAAATTAAAATGAGGAAGTAAAGCAAACAGGGTAAAAATTCCCAGTGACAGAGAGGTGGTAAAACTAGGGCTAGATTTGACCTCAGAAACTTTGACTGCAAGGCTAATACTTAATCTACTGAACTACTAGCTAACTCACTAGTTGAACTACTACTTAGTTTACTGTCAAATGTATATCTATTGGTTGTGAATGGGGACACACAGTCTTTAAACATGGTTAAGGATGGAGGTAGATGTATTCAATTTTTGGCCATGTGGACTAACTGCAAGCAATATTTTTCTTAGGAGCCATCTGAATTGAGATAAAGATTTCCAGAGATGAATGAAAGATTCTGTATTTCCTTTAATTTTCAATCCATTCTCACAGCAAAATTTCTCTTATGCCTTTGAGGAAAACCATTACTTTATCTTATTTTCAGACAAAAAGATTGATACATTGAAAGACCAATAAATATTTAAGAATCTCTCAAGTTACTATGGTATAATTTTATTCACCCTGATGTTACATTTTGTTTAAATGTTGTGTTTTCAGAAACTGAATGTACCAATAAGAACATGTATCAGGAAAGAGCATGGACTACATATTTAAGGAGAGAGAATTGGTCCTTAAAATAATCATATTGGGCCATGCTTGGCAAGGAAACAATTTATGCCAAGAAATGACTCGTCTACAGTCTTATAGTTTAGTCATCAATTTGGATGAGGCAATATTAAAAAAAGAACCCAGAAAGATTTTTTTGGTAAAATGAGGAGCCCATAAAATTCTAAACCACAGAAGTCCACAGGGCCATCTTAGATACCTATTAAAGCTAACAAGAGAGCAACTGTGAGTTATCAAGGACTATGGTCAGCAAGCAATAGTGAAAGTACAAGTATTTGCTGAATGTCAGAACGAACCAGGGAATCAGCATTATAAAATGTCTAAATAGAAATTTGTGAATGCTGATCTCAAAAAAATGCTGATTTTTCATTTATTCAATATTTTTTTTATGATTCTGCATGAATCCCTATGGAAATAAATGAAAAGTGGAAAGTACATCAAATCCTTTTTATATATGATATTATTTGATCCTTTTAGAAAAGTTATAAGCTAACTGTATGATGCTCATGTTACTGATAGATGTCTGAAAGATATAGCAATTAAGTGAAATGCTTTTCATCATGGCATTAGGAGACAACAAAGAGTTGCACTCCATTTATCTCTTGTACCGCAGTCCAAAGCTCTATGCTCCACATCATACTGGCAAAAACTGTGCATGAAGCTCTGAAGAAACCAACATTTGTAAAGAGGTATTAGTCAATATCTTTCAAAAGTTATGTGCATATGAGCACAAGTCTGTGTGTGATCATATAAGAAAACATAACATTCTTTCTCAATTAATCTTATCCAAAGCTTATTTTATAATTGCTTCACTCTCCTACCAACACTAATTTTTTTAAAGTATTTTTTCCTATAACACTAAAATGATAGATCACCTGTTGGATTTTTCATGTTAATCAGAATATAGGCAATTGATTTACTGTCCAGAATATAGTCATAAGAATCATAGAATTATTCTATTGAAGCTATTTTGAGCTAACTTATAAAAGCAATTGTTGCCCGTATTGGATAATGTTTTCTTTCTGTAAGAATCTGATCCTATCAGTCTTCAGTATTTAGATAATCTATGAGGTATCAATGCCATTCTAAAAAATGAGGCATACAGATTTATGCAACCACACATTTGCATATACACACAAAAATACTATAAATATGAAATAGAATTTAAAAATTGCCACCTACAAATAAAACTATTTTACAATGCTCCAAAATGAGAATAATTGAGAAAGCAAAAAATGCTATCAGTACAAAATTTTCTAAAATTCTATATTTCTGAAATGACCAAGGAACACTAAAGCTCACCTCATTGGTAAGAGATCTGTAGAATCTAATTTGAATTCCTGATTTTATAACAAACTTTTCCCTTCCCTCCCAGATCACATGGGATTTGAATATCTTCTGTCCAAGAGAATAAAAATGTAATCTTATAACGATGTCCTGTACATTTTACATATGTTTATGATATTAATTGGAGTCAGTGAGAATGGTTTACTCCTTTATTTGTATGGCTTTAATTTAATCACTAGTGAAAGGATAAGACCTATTAATGTGATTTTCATTAAATTGCTTCTTTCCCATATTCCAATGATTCTCTTCAGGGGAGTTCCATTTGTAATCCTCGTATGTATCCAGAAAAATTTTCCTGAATGACATTGAATGCAAAATCATTATTTATCTCCAAAGAGTGTCCTGAGACACTTTGCAATAGCTGCCACCTGATTGTCATCTGGGCCCTCACTATCAGTTCCAACAGCCCTAAATGGGTAGAATTCAACATCAAAGATGCAAGGTGCATTGTTCCATCCTTTATCTTCATATGGCTATTCAATTTGCTGATAGATGTGTTTGTGCCTCTATATGTGACTAGTCCCAGGAAAGATCCTTAGTCATCTTCAGAAGAAATTGGGATACTGTTCTATAGACTGGCATGCCATAAGATAAATTGTCTTCAAGTTCAAAACAGAGAAATGTCAACAACCAATGAAAAAAGAGATTAAGGATTTGTAAGCACACACGAGAAACAGAGAGGCAGACACACACACATAGAAAGAGAGAGAGAGAGAGAGAGAGAGAGAGAAAGAGAGAGAAAGAGAGAGAGAGAGAGAGAGAGAGAGAGAGAAGAGAGAGAGAGAGACAGAGAGACCGAGATACAGAGACAGAGACAGACAGACAAATTGACAGAGACCAACAGAGAGAAAGAAAGAATACTTTGAAAAGTATTGTCAATAGAAGTAGTGGGGCTATTCATTTCTTTTGGTAAAATGAGAATACTTAATTTTAACTCTGAGATTCAAGATCTAATTTCTGGTCACACTACCTAGATTTTGGTGTGTGTGTCCACTGAGGAAGTCCTTTGGTTTTCTATTCATTTAAATTTTTTCTATGTAAAAATTATATATACATAAGGTCTAATAAAAATCTGAGGTTCCAGCCAAATTTAAATAATTCTCTTTATGCACCCAGTGTTTCCTATCTTAAAAGCAAGAACAGCTGCCTCAGAGTTTTTTTCACTTTTCAAAGGGCATATAAGCCATAGTCCTGCCATCATGAATGTCATTGGCTTTTGAGAATGCCATTGAGCTTTCCTATATGTGACAAAGATGTCATAGAATAAAAATATTGACTACATGTAAAATATATATATATATATATATATTTATATATATATATATTCATACATTATATATATATATATATATATATATATATAGTACTTTCTTCAGGGATTGAAGGAAGAAAGGGAAGAAAAGGAGAGAAATAAAATAAAAAGTACACAGCAGAAAACAAAATAAACTACTATAGTTGAAGAAAGATGGTTATTTCAGAACATGTGTCATACATATTATATAGGTTTTCTTGAAAAAATTATTGCTTGATATTATAAGTCCTTTCTTATATTCTGTTGTGTACATGGCAAGGTGTTCTTCTTCTTTTCCTATTTTACATTTTACTTTTAAATAATAAATATAAAGATATGTGTTTATTAACTTTTGCTGTAAAAATGATCTGCACATGAGTCAAATTTTATGTGATCTATGAAATACCAATGCCATTCTAAACAAAAAGTAAGTATATTTACATAAATAGAGAATAAAACAAATACATAAAAACATGAGACATAAAATAGAATTTAAAATCCCTATTTACAAAAAAAATTACAATAACACCAAATAAGAATAGTTGCATCAAGAAAGTAAAAAAAAAAAAAATAGAAAACTAGTATGAGTAAAATATTTTCTAAAACATAGCATTTCTGTAACAACTAAGGATTAATGAAGATCACCTCATTTGTAAAAAATGTGCAGAATCTGATTTTGAATTCCGGGTTTTATAACAGATACTTCTCTCTTCATTCCCAGGTCACTTTGGATCTGAATATCATTCTGTCCTAGAGAATAAGGAATGCAGCCTAACGATGATATCCTCTGCATGTTACATATGCTTCAGATTATACTTGGAGTCTTTGGGAATAGTTTACTCCTTTTCTTGTATGGCTTTAATTTTATCACTGGTAAAAGGATAAGACCAATAGGTACGATTTTTGTTAATTTGTTCCTTTCCCATATTCTAATGATTCTTTTCAGGGGAGTTCCCACAGCAATTCAAGTGTGTATCCAGAAAATTTTCCTGAGAGACATTGAATGCAAAATCATTGTTTATCTGCAGAGAGTAGCCCGAGGAGTTTCACTTTGCAATACCTGCCTTCTGAGTGTCTTCCAGGCCATCACCATCAGTTCCAAGAGCCCCAAATGGGCCAAGCTCAAAGCCAATGCCCCAGAATACATTGTTCCATCGTGTGTCTTCATGTGGGTACTCAATTTGTTGGTAGATGTAGTTGTGCCTCTCCATGTGACTGGCCCTGGGAACAACACATTCAGTCATGTTAACAACAACCTTGGATACTGTTCAATACACTGGCATTCCATAACGACCTCCAATCTTGTTATGTGGAAGACACTTTATGATGCGGTATTTCTGGGATTCATGGCCATTTCCAGTGGCTACATGGTGCTTGTTTTGTTCAGACACAAAGGGCAAGTCCAACACCTTCATAACAATAACGTCAACATTTCCACCCCAGAAACCAGAGCCACTAAAGTAATCTTGTTGCTCATGATTTCCTTTGTATGCTTTTATTCAGTTGGTTCCATCTTTGTTATTATAATGGAAAAATCTAAAGATAAAAGCCAGTGGACTATACATATGTCTGCATTTTTACTTCATTTACTCAACAGTAAGTCCTTTTGTTTTAATCAGTAGTGATTCACAGATCCTCAGTTGTTGTAATACTTTCAAAAGAATAAAAATTCTCATCCTCATTCATTAAAATCTCAGAACAAATACATTGAAACTATGAAATTTCAAAGAAGAAAATAAATTCTAAAATCTCACTTCAAAACGTTTATTTCTGATAGAGGACACTGGAGTAAAAGAGAAATTTCTCTTCATCAGAAAATGAGTATTTTGCTTTTTTAGATGTCTGTTCTGTCCACCAAACCAATATTTTTTTTTTCCACAGCAAAAAGAGTAATGATAAATGATCGTTGGTACAAATTCCAAGTTGTGTTCCCGTCCCTCTTGAAAGACACCATAATTGTCTCCAAGGTCAATAGACACAAATGTCAAGAACCAATGACAAAAGAGGTTAAGATTTTGCACAAGTTTAACCAGATATGTGATAAAAAATTAAATGCTATTTTTCATTACTAAAAATCACAGACCCAAGCACTGTATCTCTGTTCTTTACATTTAGCCAATCACTTTTCATTTTCCTAATCCTTTTTCTCTTACATTAATGAGATTTATAAGCTTTTCCTTCTTCCTCAAATATATCTCAATTTTTCAGACATTTTAAAAAGGGAATGTGAAATCGAGTTTATAAGCACACAGAGAGAGAGGGAAACAAAGACAGAGAGAGGCAGAGGTAGACTGATACATAGAGAGAAAGAGTGAGACAGAGAGTTAGAGAGAGAGAGAGAGACAGAGGGAAAGAGAGACAGAGACAGAGAGAGAGAGAAAGAGATAGGGAGAGACAGAGAGACACAGAGAGAAACAGAGAAAGCAGAGAGATACAGAGAGACAGATATACAGAGACGGACAGAGAAAAAACCAGTACTTTGAAAAGTATTGACAGTAGAGGCTGTTCATTTACTTTCATAAAATGAGAATACTTAATTTGTACTCTGAGATTCAAGATCTAATTTCTGGTCACACTACCACAATTTTGGTGTGTGTATCAACTAAGCAAGCTCTTTATATTCTCTTTATTTCTATTTTTCTCTAAAAAATTATATACAGAATAGGACCAATTAAAATCGGAGATTCCAGCCAAGTCTCAATAGTTCTCTTTATGCACCCGATGTTCTGATCTTGAAGGTAACAACAGCTGTCTCAAATAGAGTTGTTTTCACCCTCTGAAATTTCCATTTTTCTATGGGTATATAACCCTAAGTCTGCAACCATGAGTGACTTTGGCTTTTGAGAATGCCATTGAGCTCTCCTATATATGACAAAGAGGTTATAGAGTAAATACATTGTTTGGGTATAAAATGCTTATTCAGGTTTGAGCTAAGTTCAATAATTTATTTGGCTTAATTTTACTTATTTATTGCAATAAAGCCTATTGTAACATAGAGGACAGTCCAGGGGAGAAAGGGAATAAATTTTGTTTGATAAAATGTATTAAATCCTTTATTCCACAGGAATACTTTTGTACAGGAACTCTGCCAGGTTCCTACTTGATCCTCATGACACAATCTATAAAGTACATGAGGCTATCCAAGTTCAAAAAACTATGTAAAATAAAAAGTCATCGCTATAGCAGTGGAGGAAAATAGGAGGCAGCACTTCAATTAACCAGAGAAGAAACAATAATATTGAAAAAGAAATATTAATCAGATATGTGATCAAAAATTTTTAAATGTTATTTTACATTACTAAACAATCACAGACCTAAGCAAAGGGTCACTATTCTCCAGATATAGTCCATAGCTTTTCATTTTCCTAATCCTTTTGTTCTCTTACAATAATGAAGTTTTAATAAGCTTTTTCTTCTTCCTCAAAAATATCTCAATTCTTCAGACCTTTTAAAGAGGGAAATGAGAAATGGAGTTTGTAAGCACACACAGAGAGAGGGAGACAGAGTCACAGACAGACAGGCAGACAGCGAGAGAGAGAGAGAGAGAGAAAAGAGAGAGAGAGAGAGAGAGAGAGAGAGAGACAGAGAGAGAAAGAGAGACAGAGACAGAGACAGAAAGAAACAATATTTTTAAATGTATTGACAGTAGAAGCAGTGTTGCTGTTTTATTTGCTTTGATAAAATGAAAATAGATAATTTTGACTCTGACATTCAAGATCCCATTTTAGGTGATACTACCTAGATTTTGGTGTGTGTGTCTACTGAGCAAGTCTTTTATATTCTGTTTATTTTTTATTTTTTCTGAAAAAATTATACATAGAAGAGGACCAATTAAAATCTGAGGTTCATTTCTCATTTCATCCATACAATTTAAATGATGCTACTTTTCTCTCAATGTGTTACAAATTCCAAATTATGTTTCTATTCCTCATGGAAGACACTTTATAATGTAACCAAGGTCAATACACACAAATGTCAAGAACTAATGACAAGAGATTAAGGTTTTGCAGAGGTTCCACCAGATATGTGATAATAAAATTTTAAATGTTATTTTTCATTACTAGAAAATCACAGACCCAAGCACTGTGTCTCTGTTCTTTATATTAAGCCAATAACTTTTCATTTTCTTAATCCTTTTTTTCCTTACAGTAATGAGATTTTTCATAAGTTTTTCCCTTTTCCTCAAATATATCTCAATTCTTCAGACATTTTTAAAAAGGACAATGAGAAATGGAGTTTGCTTGCAAACACACACAGAGAGGGAGACAGAGACACAGGGAGGCAGACAGGCAGACAGACAGACACACACACACACACACACACACACACACACACACAGACAGAGAGACAGAGAGACAGAGGGGCAGAGACCAAAAGAGAGACAGAGACAGAGAGAGAGAGAGAAAGACAGAGACTGACAGAGAAACAGACAGGAAGACAGGCAGACACACACACACACACACACACACACACACACACACAGAGAGAGACAGAGAGACAGAGAGGCAGAGACCAAAAGAGAGACAGAGACAGAGAGAGAGAGAGAAAGACAGAGACTGACAGAGAAACAGACAGGAAGACAGGCAATCAGGCAGACAGACACACACACACATACAGAGAAAGTGAGACAGAGGGAGAGGGGGGGGAGGGAGGGAGAGAGGAGAGAGACAGAGAGACAGAGAGAGAGAGAAAGGAGAGAGAGACAGAGAGAGAGAGAGAGAGAGAGAGAGCAGAGAGAGAGAGAGAGAGAGAGCAGAGAGAGAGAGAGACAGAGAGAGAGAGAGAGAGACAGAGAGACAGAGAGAGAAACAGAGACAGAGAGAGAGAGACAGAGACTGAGAAAGAGAGAGAGAGAGAGAGAGAGAGAGAGAGAGAGAGAGACAGAGAAAGAAAGAGAGACAGAGACAGAGACAGAGAGAGACAGACAGTACAGACTGACAGAGGGAAAGAAAACTACTTTGCAAAGTAGTGACAGTAGAAGCAGTGTGGCTGTTGATTTGCTTTTGTAAAATGAGAATAATTAATTTTGACTCTGAGATTCAAGATACAATTTCTGGTCACACTACCAAGATTTTGTGTGTGTGTCTACTGAGCAAGCTCTTTATATTCTGTTTATTTTTATTTTTTTCTCTGAAAAATTATAGATGGAATAGGACCAATCAAATTCCAGCCAAGTCTAAAAGATCTCTTTATGCACCCAGTGTTTCTGATCTTGAAGGTAAGAGCAGCTGTCTCAAATAGATTTGTTTTCACACTCTGAAACATCCATTTTTCTGAGGGTATATAAGTCCTAAGTCTGCAACTATGAGTGATTTTGGCTTTTGAAAATGCCATTGAGCTCTCCTATATATGACAAAGAGGTCATAGAGTAAATATATTGTTTGGGTATAAAATACTTATTCAGCTTTGAGCAACTTCAAGAATTTATTAGGCTTAATTTTACTTATTTATTGCAATAAACCCTATGGTACCACATAGAGGAAGGGTCCATGGAAGAAAGGGAACAAATCTCTTTTGAAGAACACTTAAGATAAAATGTGATTAAATCCTTTCTTCCACAGGAATACTTTTGTACAGGAACTCTGCCAGGTTTGCACTTGATCCTCACTACACATTCTATAAAGTACATGAGGCTATCCAACTTCAAAGAGTTATGTAAAATAAAAAAATCTTCACCATAGTAGTGAGGGGAAATAAGTGGCAGCAATTAAATTAATCTGAGAAGGAACAATAATATTAAAAAATACTTGAAATAAAATTTGTAAGACAAATCAGAACATATATAAGTATCATATAATCAGAAAAGGAAATTAGCAAAAAGTATAAAAAGTAATGATTCCATACTAAAGTTTATAACAGAAAAGTAAAGCAATCACAATGAAAATGGATTTTTGATATTTCATGAAGTGATGCATAATTCCTAGAAAGTTACAGATAATATAAATGAGAAACCCATCTTGTAAAAGAAGACAGTATGAGAATGAGTTCTAAAACCAGCTTTCAAAGAAATAATGACTGAGGCAGATAAGAGTTGAGCACATAATAAAGGATTTCCAAAGAAATAAAGGATCAGAGAAATGGAATGAAAAATTAAGCATTCATAAAAGGCAGTAGCAGAAAAATTTAGTTGAACAAAATTTTTTTTAAATTAAAAAATTTCAGATCCAAGATATCAGAGTAGAAACTGCATTTGAGCTGACACTTCTCATCATTCCCTCAGAAATAATTTTAAAATAATGCATCAAATGTTATTCTGGTGCCAAGAAGTGCTTTAGTAGAGCCATTTTTCCAACCAAAGATAACTTCAGTCAGAAGCAGAAATATGTGCTACCCATTCTTTTGCCCAGTGCTCAAATCTGAGTTCTAGTTTTCGGGTGGAGAAACAAGGGCTCTGGTTTAAGTTTGAGTAAAGAGGAAGTAGCGTTGCTAGTTCCTGGTGAACAGTTTTAGAGCAAGAGAGAAGCACAATTGCTCGATTTTAGGGAAGATAGAGTATCTTCCAAAATAAGAAGTAGAATTCACAGGAAGAGAACAGTTACCATGCCTTTCTTAACTCACACAATCTTAGAATCCCAGAAAACTGACAAACTGCAAGAGCTACTTATGAAAACCACAGGAAAACAAAGAAATAACAAAAATTTTCACAATAAAGCTCTAAAACTTGAGACAGTGATACTCTCCACCACTTCTTCCAAAAGATGAAGAAAGTCAAATTTTAAATGAATTTCAGTGTTATATAAGTAAGAAAAATTAGCAAACTATCATAATGTAATCTCAACAAAAATGTGTTATGGTGACAAGGAAGCTCAAGACTTAAATTCAGATAAACTCAATAACTTCAAAATATTTGCAAAAATAACTTTCAATGAAAATTGCAGAATTCAAATTAATGCAAGAAGCATTCCTAAAAACCTCAATAAAAAGATAAATGAAAGCAAATTATTAATTCAGTCTTTTATTATCTCTAAATTCTAGATAAAGGCATTAAAATCCTCTTGCTAACCTTTCTCTACAGAATATAGAGAATTGTATAAAGTATAGGATAAGTATCGAACATAACCTATTTCAATTTAATTCACAACCTATCTTCATTCATTGCTATTCACATGCTATTGGAATGTTTCTAAATTTTAAAAACCAAATAAAAGAATAAAAACATAGATTCAGAAAAACACATAATATATATATTCCTATTATTTCCTAAATGTTTCATCGAGTTTTTTTACCCAAAAGCTTGAAAAAAATTACGAACATCATTTTTTTAATCTACAGATAATAAAAGACTGCATCACAAAAGTCATTATCTAGCTATTATTAGCAATATATTAAGTGTTGTTTTGGGTTTTCTTGTTTGTGTTGGAATGTTAACATGCAATTTTTAATATGTCCACCTTCCATGATCATAACTCACATCTTCAGTTAATGAAATCTAAGCTCCTCCAAGGAAGGTTAAGTTAATACTAATAAAGCTAATAAAGCATTCGTTGTAACAGAACCACGTACCTGAATTTTGAACCTTAGGGTTCGAATGTCTGTCATGTTTTATACTCTTTGTATTACTGTTGGACAAGATAGTATAGACCACCCTAATCCCTTATCTTTGTGGCAAGTTATAGTATCCTGAAACAGATCCTTTTCCTACCATATTTTTGACATATTCTTCCACATATGAAGATGAGTCAACTAGTGCTAGTGATGCTAGTATTTCCAATGAATGTGTCCATTTCAATCAAGCAGGACATGCTCTGTTAATGCTACACCCTTTTCTTTCCCATCCTGCTGTCACCATGACCCATTGGGTACCATTCCTTCATGAGCCCTCTTGCTCACAATTGAAGTTGAACTTTATTTCAATTTTGACTTTTGAATAAACATATCATAGAGATGGAAGCTTGAAGTTTTCTATAGGAGAAATAAATGCTGATAGAGTTTCATTAATAAGCCAGACTTTTCTACCAATCAAAGCTAGGCAAAGCAAAGATAGGAGGAATTCACTAGAGAATTGGGAAAATTTTATTCAATCATCAGACAACCAGGTGATAGAGGGAATAGCGGACTTTATTTAATTCAAGAAACCTGACTTCAAGTAGAAAGTATTATTCATTTTATCCTCTGATCCTGGATAATGTCATGTAAGTTCTTTCAGTCATGTTTTTCTTATTACAGTTCAGGTAGACTAATAAAGAGAACAGGTTATATAAAATAATTCTCCTAAAGTAGTTTAAACCTTGATTTATGCTTATATTTCTAAAACAAATTCATGTCTATAAGCATGTTTCCTAATATTAAAACCCAACAAAACAAAAAATACTCACACAGGAATACATCCACTTTCAATGATTCTACTTTGCTCTCAATGTGTTACCTACATTTTTTCTTTTAAACAAACTCCTAAAGATATATCACCATCATATAATATCAAAAAATCATAGTAGTACTATATTCACATGGTTACTTTGACTATCCAAAGATTTGTCTCTACAATAAAGTGTTCAATTAATTATAATTATTTTCAGAAAGAATAGAATTGATGAGTTGTTGTTGTTGTTCCTGGTAGATCTCCTAGATTTCAGGAAATTGTTCCCTGGTATACCAATACACTGAAATCACTCTCTGTATTTCTTCCTTTCATATTTTTAAGCAGAAAGAAAATTTCTCCCCACCAGGTAAAGTGTTGCTCCTTTAGAGATTCTAATTAGTCACTTTTAATAACTGCTGGGGATTTTTATTTAAGATGAAGGGATGTCATGACATGGCAGATTCCTTCTCCCAACTTTTACTTTTGAGGTGACAGTAATTGAGGTTCTTGGGGAGATGAGCTCAGAACAGGCTGTGCTTATAACTTCAGGCCTGACCATCCCCCAGAACACACACATGCACACTTACCCAAACACACACTCACACACACTCACAACTGTAGCCACTTCTTTGGCAGCACAGATCAGACTGGTGAGTAACTTTACATCTTTGTCCCAGAGATCAGATTCCTAGAAATCCCATCTAGGGGAAAAGTTGTTTTTCCAGTTCTTGGGAGGCAGAAGAGATGTTGCAGATGCAGCCTCAGTAGGGATTATTCCTTTTCAGATTGCAGCAGGGACATATTAGCTCTTCTTCAGCAGTCTTCGGTACCTCTGTTTTTATCTCCCCTTAAGTGGTTCCGACCAGGCTAAAGGGAGTGGATGGAGATGCAGTGCTCAGCTGGTTATGATTCAGATGCTGGCAGATTCTGCACTGAAACCCTCCTGGGAGGAAATGACATCCTGATTGTTCCTTTCTCATTTTATCAGGAAACTTTTGAGTCTGAGCTCAATCCAGGAGAAAGAGAAGCTCTGATCTCTGTTTCAGGCTGAATGTGTGAGAAAAGTCACTGTGACTGTGCAAGTTCAGAGCCCATCTGAAGGTGCTTTGGCAGAGCATTCTAGGCTTAGACCCCTGGCTGCTTCAGGCTCTCCCTGTGACCTCTATGCTTTCTTCCCTCACACAGACACTTGACTGGAAATTATATGGATTCCAGGCTGGAAGTTCTGTTGGGATTGTTCAAGCAAAAGTTCCAAAGTCACATCCCTTTCTTGTGTCAGAGCATTATAGAGCTTAAAGGAAGTCAGAGAAGTTGACCAAAAGCACCCATTTTACAGGTGAGGTAACTGAGACCAATGGAACTGAGGGATATTTTCACAGTCAAAGGAAGTTTTTGGGGCTGCATTTCAGTGCCTCGGCTCTCTGCCTGCTATTTAGCTCCTTCTCCTGCCCTCTTCTGTTCCCTAGTTGTCCTTTGTGCCTGTTTGATTTCAATGTAGCTTTCACTGATTGATTAACTGGAAGGTACTCTCAATGAAGTTTTTCCTCCTTTCCTTCAGACTTCCTTTGTCTTTATTCTTTTATAGGAACATAACTTCTGACACTCTAATAATCATGGTTAATTTAGAATCAATGACTTCCTACATTTTATTTTGTGCTGAGGCAAGGGGTTAAAGGACTTGCCTAGGTCACAAAATTAGTAACTATTAAATGTCTGAAGTTGGATTTGAACTCAGGTCCTCCTGACTTCAGGTCCACTTCTCTATCCAATAAGGCATGATTCATGGGCATCCAGGGTACCTGAGGCATTGAGGCAGAGAGCTAACTGCTTTTTCCAGTAAGTAAAAATAAATTTTAAAATATACGAAGTCAGGGTAGCTAAAAGGCTTATTGGATAGAGAAGTGCACTGCATGTCCATGAATCATGGTAAAGTGTCAAGGACATCCAACTTAGAAGCAATGGACTTTGGGGCACAGAATTTTATCTGACAGAAACAGGAATGTATCCTGCAATGCAAAGAAGTCCAATATAATTTTATATTTTCTTATTAATATTATGATGATAACAATTTTGAAAAATTTTTGGCCATGGACTCATATTTACTACCACCAATTTATTAGGAAATATACATTTCTTCAATGATTATTAATTATTTGACAATTTTATGATAATGCAAATCATAGCAAAATTACCATAGCAATATCAACAATAACATAATTATTATCCTTTCTTCTGGCCAAGGATTGATCTAGATATATTTAATTTTTGGTTATATAGCCTTGATGTAAGCAGTATTTTTCCTACAATCCATGTGCATCAGATTATCTCTTCATATTTCATTCTTTTGTTACAATAAAATTTCTGTTATGCCTTTAGGAAAACCATTGCTTCAGCTTATATTCAGATAAAAATTGTTACAGTGAAAAGCAATAAATATTTAAAAATCTCTGAATTTCCTATGCTATGATTGTCTGTGTTATGGTTACATTTTGTTTAATTAAGAAATGCATTGTATTGATATGAACATTTATCAGGCAAGAACCTGGTCTGTAAATATAAAGACAGAGAATGGGCCCTTAAATAATCATATTGTACAATGTTTGGCAAGGCAACAGTTTATGCCAGAGAATGTCTTCTACTATATTTGTATGGTCTAATTATCCATCTGTATGAAGCAGGTACTGAAGTAGGAAAAGAACTCAGAAAGATTTATTGGTTAAGATGAGGAGCCCATGAGACATGTAGACTAAACGATTAAAGCTCACTTGTCAGTATCAGAAATGTATTCAAGTCAAGAAGAAAGCCACTGTATGCTACCAAGGATTGTCGTCAGCAAGCCGTAGTCACAGAATAAATATTTGCTGAAAGTCAGGAAGAGTCAGAGAATCATCACTGCATTGTGTCTGAATAGAAGGTTGTGAATGCTCTCAAAAAATTACACAGCGTTTATTAATTTGGTATAACTTTTTTTTAGGATTCTGCATGTATCTCTACAGAAATAAATGAACATTTAGCATTAAACAAGGATTTTGAAGTCCTTTTCAAACATACTATATTATCCTTACAGATAACATATAAGCTAACTGTATGATGCTCATGTTATTGATGTAGGTTTGAAACATATAGAAATTAAGTGATAAGCTGGTCATCATGCTGTTGGGGGGAGCAAACAGGGGTTCAATCCATTTATATTTTGTGTTCCAATCCAAAGCTCTCTGCTGCACATCTTTCTGGTACATAAATCATGTATGAAGCTTTAAAGAAATCAACATTTTTAAACAGATATTGATCAGTGTATTGTAAAAGTTATATGTGTATATGTCTCTTTGTGTGAATATAAAAGACAATATAAAAGTCCTTCCCAATTAGATTTCATCCAAAGCTTACTTTATATACTATATAATATTTATGTACTGGGAAGAATCTAAGTTTGCCATCAGTGACAGTTGCATTTGTGAATATTTCTTTGTGGTCATAGATGTGTCCATATTAAATGCAGCAGGATCATTGAAATGAAAGTATTTATGAGCTTTGTAATTACAGTAACCTACTGTTGAAAAGAGTTGTATTTTCTCTGTGATCTCAAGAGGCCCATAGGAGCGTCATAAATATTTCATTAATATCTAATGAAAACCAAAAACAGGATTGTTTTTCCATGATTTCTGACTAAAACAAGAGCAGGTACATCATCACCCCTGGCCACAATGGTGTTGATGTTGCCTGACAAATCCATCTTAGCTTCTTCCAAAATTACAAGTGTTGTCATAGAGAAGAGACTGTAGCAGTAAATAACGAATAGGTATATTTAGAAAACTATAGAACAACTTCAACTTATAAAGGAAGAGATATAGAGGTACACACAAGCATTGTATAGTCTTATACAGATGCATATACATATGTATGGATATGTAAGTAGGGTTATAGATATCTATGTATATGCATGAATGTATTTATATTTGTGTATAAGTTAATCTGTATATGTGTGTCTGCTTATATATATGTACTCACACAATGTCTTTATATATATATATATATTTAAATTTGACTTTTCTTCAGGGATTGAAGTAAGAAAAGGAAGAAAAGGGGAAAACAAAATTACAAAGTACACAACAGAAAAGGAATGAAAAACTACAAGAGTAAAGAAAAGATGTTCATCTCTGAATAATTGTCATACATATTATATAGGGTTTTTCATAAGAAAATGTATTGCTTTATATTATAAATCCTTTCTCATGTTCAATTGTGTACATGGCAAAGTGTTCTTCTTTTCCTATTTTTGGATTTTATTGTTAAATAATAAAGAAAAATGTATTTACTAACTTTATTCTATAAAAATTATCTGATCATATGAGTAAAGTTTTTATGTGATCTATAAAATATCAATGCTATTCTAAACAAAAGGCAAATATATTTACATACGTATATAATCAAATAAATACACAAACATATGAGACATAAAATAGAATTAAAAATCCCTATTTACAAAATAAAATTAAAATACACTCAAATAAGAATACTTGCAACAAGAGTGTAAAAAATAGAAAACTAGTGGGAGTAAAATATTTTCTAAATCTTTGTATTTCTGTAACAACTAAGGATTAATGAAGATCACCTTATTGTTAGAAATATGCAGAATCTGCTTTTGAATTCCTGTTTTATAACAGAAACTTTTCTCTTCATTCCCAGGTCACTTTGGATCTGAATATCATTCTGACCAGAAAATAAGGAATGCAGTCTAGCAATGATATCCTCTGCATTTTACATATGTGTTTCAGATTATAATTGGAATCTTTGGGAATGGTTTACTCCTTTTCTTGTATGGCTTTAATTTTGTCACTGGTAAAAGGATAAGACTAATAGATACGATTTTTGTTAATTTGTTCCTTTCCCATATTGTAATGATTCTTTTCAGGGAATACTGATTGCAATTTTGTTTGTAACCAGGAAATTTTCCTGAGTGACACTGAATGCAAAATCATTGTTTATCTGCTGAGAGTGGCCTGAGGAGTTTCACTTTGCAATACTTGCCTCCTGAGTGTCTTCCAGGCCATCACCATCAGTTCTCTCAATCCAATTGGGCCAAGCTCAAAGCCAATGTTCCAAAATACATTGTTCCATCATGTGTCTTCATGTGGGTACTCAATTTGTTGGTAGATGTAGTTGTGCCTCTACATGTGATTGGGCCTGGGAACAACACATTCAGTCATCTTAAGAAGAACAAAGGATACTGTTTAAAAGACTGGCATGCTGTAATAACCTCTAACCTTGTTATGTGGAAGACACTTTATGATGTGGTATTTCTAGATTCATGGCCATTTCCAGTGGCTACATGGTGCTTGTTTTGTTCAGACACAAATGGCAAGTCCAACATCTTCATAGCACTAGTGTCAACCCTATTGCCACCCCAGAAACCAGAGCTACTAAAGTAATCCTGTTGCTCATGATTACATTTGTATACTTTAATTCAGTTAGTTCTATTTTTGTTATTGTAATGGAAAAATCTAAAGATACAAGCCAGTGGACTATACATATGTCTGCATTTTTACTTCATTTTACTCAACAGTAAGTCCTTTTGTTTTAATCAGTAGTGATTCACAGATCCTCAGCTATTGTAATACTTTCAAAAGAATAAAAATTCTCATCCTCATTCATTAAAACCTCAGAACAAATATATTTAAATTATGAAATTTGAAAGAAGAAAATAAATTCAAAAATCTCACTTTGAAAGCTTTATTTGTGAAAGAAAACACTGGAGTAAAAGAGAAATTTCTCTTCATCAGAACATGAGTATTTTGCTTTTTCAGATGTCTGGTTCTGTCCACCAAACCAATAATTTTTTTTCCAAAGCAAAAGAGTAATGATAAATGATGGTTGGTACAAATTCCAAATTGTGTTTCCATCCTTCATGGAAAACATCTTGTAATGTCACCAATTTCAATACACATAAATGTCAAGAACCAATGATAAAAGAGGTTAGGATCTGCACAGGTTTAACCAAATATGCGATAAAAATTTTTAAAAGTTATTTTTCATTACTAGAAAATCATAGGCCTTAGCACTGTGTCTCTGTTCTCTAGATTTAATCAATAAGTTTTCATTTTCCTAATCCTTTTTTTTCTTACAGTAATGAGATTTTTTCTTATTTTATTTTTTGTTATAGCTTTTTATTTACAAGTTATATGCATGAGTAATTTTATAACATTGACAATTGTGAAACCTGTTGTTCCAATTTTTCCCTCCTTCCCCATCCCTCCCCAGATGGCAGGTTGATCAATACATGTTAAATATGTTAAAGTATAAATTAAATACAATATAAGTATACATGTTCAAACAGTTATTTTGGTGTTCAAAAAGAATCAGACTTTGAAAGAGTGTACAATTAGCCTGTGAAGGAAATCAAAAATGCAGGTGGACAAAAATAGAAGGATTGACAATTCTATGTAATGTTTCATAGTCATCTCCTAGAGTTCTTTTACTGGGTGTAGCTGGTTCAATTCAAGCAATGATATTTTAAATAAGTTTTTCCTTTTTCCTCAAATATATCTCAATTCTTCAGACATTTTTAGAGAGGGAAATGAGAAATGGAGTTTAAGCACACACACACACACACACACACACACACACACACACAGAAAGACAGAGAGGCAGAGAGAGAGAAAGAGAAAAGACAGAGAGACAGAGAGTCAGAGACAGAGATTGAGAGAGAGACAGAGAAAGAGAGAGAGACACAGAGAGAGACAGAGACAGACATAGAGACAGGGACAGAGAAAGAGATAGACAGATAGAAAGACACAGAGACAGAGAGTAGAGAGAGATAGAGACAGCCAGACAGACAGACAGACTTATAGATAGACAAAGACAGAGACAGAGAGAAAGAAAGAATACTTTGAAAAGTATTGATATTAGAAACAGTATGGCTGTTCATTTGCTTGGTAGAATGAGAATAATTAGTTTTGACTCTGAGATTCAAGATCCAATTTCTGGTCACACAACGTAGATTTTGGTATTTGTGTCTACTGTGAGTACTGAGTCTACAATAAGTCCTTTATATTCTGTTTATTTTAATTTTTTGAAAAATTATATAGAGAACAGGACCAATCAAAATCTGAGGTTCCAGCCAAATCTAAATAGTTCTTTTATGCACCCAATGTTAAGTTTTGAAGAAAGAGGGAGTAGCATTCTGTAGTTTCAGAGTGAGTGAACCACAATTGCCTTCATTCCTTAGGGAGGAGAGAGTCTCTTCCAAAATAAGAACTAGAACTGACAGAATGAGAACAGTGACCATGCCTTTCTCTACATCCTTCAATCCTAGAATCACAGAAAATTTACAAACTGAAAGAGCTACTTATGAAAACCACAGGGAAAGAAAGAAAAGCAATAACTTTTGAAAATAAAGTCTAAAACTTGAGGCAGTAATACCCCTTCATTACCTCTTCCAACAGGTGAAGAAAGTCAAATTTTGAATGAAATTCAAAGTTATATAAGTAAGAAAAGTGAGCAAACCATCATAATATAATCTTACCAAAAATGTGTTATGGTGACAAGAAAGCTCAAAACAAGTAAAGCAATCACAAAGAAAATGGATTTCTGATATTTCATGAAGTGATGCATAATTCCTAGAAAGTTAAAAGTAGTATAAATGAGAAATTCATCTTGTAAAAGAAAACAGTATGAGTATGATTTTAGAAACTGTTGGAATCTTTACAAAGTGTTAAGAAATTGGAGTTGATAGAGACAATAATTATCTAATTTGGCATGGTTCAATATGATTGATTTGATCTTAGAAAGAGATATTTTGGGCCAGAACTTGAAACAAGGTACTAAGTACAATTGATGGAAACAATGCTTGTGTTCATACCTTTAGAGAGCTCATAAGTATCTAAGTACTCAATGGAGTTCACACGTTTGGGAGAATTCAGGGTTTACAAAGAGATATCTGAATTCACACCTCTCCTTAGGGCCAGAGAGCATGATGGGAGATATCCCACAATCCCACTCTCGAGAAGTAGCATAAATACAGCTCCAATAAATTACTTGAGAGAGTTTACTTCAGAGTTTTCTTGGGAGCTCAAGGGAGTTTTCTTAGGAACATTGACTTGGGTCGGAGAGGACCACTCTGGGAGGAAGCCCACAAGCCCTATCTTTGAGGCAAAAGAGATTCATTGTATCTTCTACCTTGGTGCTGGCTAGAGTCAGAAGGACAAACCTTTGGAGACATTCAGGCAGAGCTCTTGGACCCAAGTGGAGAGGTAGGCCTCTGGGCTAACCAGGCTATATTGAAGGACACAATAAAAGATCTGAACTCTTTTATCACCTGGCTGTGTTTTGGAAAAAGAACATCACAAGAAACCAGCTTTTTTTAATTAATAGCTTTTTATTTACAAGTTATATGCATGAGTAATTTTACAGCATTGATAATTGCCAAACCTTTTGTTCCACCTATAACCAGTAGATGTTAAATATATTAAAGTATAAATTAAATACAAAATAAGTATACATGACTAAACCATTATTTTGCTGTACAAAAGAATTGGGCTTTGAAATATTGTACAATTAGCCTGTGAAGGAAATCCAAAATGCAGGTGGGCAAAAATATAGGGATTGGAAATTCAATGTAATGGTTTTAGTCATCTCCCAGAGTTCTTTCGCTGGTGTAGCTAGTTCAGTTCATTACTGCTCCATTGGAACTTATTTGGTTCATCTCATTGCTGAAGATGGCTAGGTCCATCAGAATGGATCATCATATAATATTTTGTTGAAGCATATAATTATCTCCTGGCCCTGCTCGTTTCACTCAGCATCAGTTCTGCTGGTCATTTCTTACACAACAATAATATTCCATAATATTCATATACCACAATTTATTCAGCCCTTCTATAATTGATGGGCATCTACTCAGTTTCAGTTTCTGGCCACTACAAAGAGGGTTGCCACAAACAGTCTTGTACATACAGGCCCCTTTCCTTCTTTAAGATCTCTTTGGGATGTAAGCCCAGTAGTAACACTGCTGGATCAAAGGGTATGCACAGTTTGATAACATTTTGAGCATAGCTCCAAATTGCTCTCAGAATGGCTGGATGTATTCACAATTCCACCAAAATGTGTTAGTGTCTCTGTTTTCCCACATCCCTCCAACATTCTGCATTCTCTTTCCTTGTCATTCTAGCCAGTCTGACAGGTGTGTAATGACATCTTAGAGTTGTCTTAGTTTGCATTTCTCTGATTAATAATGCTTTGGAGCATCTTTTCATATGGCTAGAAATAGTTTCAATTTCTTCTTTTGAGAATTATCTGTTCATATGCTTTGACCATTCATCAACTGGAAAATGGCTTGATTTCTTATAAATTAGAGTCAATTCTCTATATATTTTGGAAATGAGGTCTTTATTATAACCTTTGACTGTAAAAATGTTTTCCCAGTTTATTGCTTCCCTTCTAATCTTGTCTGCATTAGTTTTGTTTGTACAAAAACTTTTCAATTTGATAAAATCAAAATTTTTGATTTTGTGATCAGGTCTTCTCTTTAGTTCTTTTTTGGTCATAAATTCCTTCGTCTTCCACAGGTCTGAGAGGTAAACTATCCTATGTTCCTCTAATTTATTTATAATCTCATTCTTTATGCCTAGGTCATGAACCCATTTGACGTTATTGTGGTGTATGGTGTTAATTGTCAGTCGATGACTTGTTTCTGCCATACTAGTTTCCAATTTTCCCAGCAATTTTTGTCAAACAGTAGGTTCTTATCCCCAAATTGGAGATGTCTGGGTTTGTCAAACACTAGATTGCTATAGTTATTGACTGTTTTGTCCTTTGAACCTAACCTATTCTATCGATCAACTAATCTATTCCTTAGCCAATACCAAATGATTTTGGTAACCGCTGCTTTATAATATAATTTTAGATCTGGTACAGCTAGGCCACCTTCATTTGATTTTTTTTTATTAATGCCCTTGAAATTCTTGACCTTTTGTTTTTCCATATGAACTTTGTTGTTATTTTTTAGGTCATTAAAATAGTTTTTTGGGGAGTCTGATTGGTATAGCACTAAACAAATAGATTAGTTTAGGTAGTATTGCCATCTTTATTGTATTTGCTCGCCCTATCCAAGAGCATTTAATATTTTTCCAATTGGTTAGATCAGACTTAATTTATGTGGAAAGTGCTTTGTAGTTTTGCCCATAAAGTTTCTGATTTTCCCTTGGCAGATAGATTCCTAAGTATTTTATACTATCAGTAGTTACTTTAAAAGGAATT
Organism: Sarcophilus harrisii; assembly: GCF_902635505.1. NCBI lineage: Eukaryota > Metazoa > Chordata > Mammalia > Dasyuromorphia > Dasyuridae > Sarcophilus > Sarcophilus harrisii. Next base: position 254,187,046 of record NC_045431.1, read on the forward strand.
TCTCTTTGTAACTGACTGCTGGATTTTGTTAGTGATATTTAAGAATGCTGATGAGTTATGTGGGTTTATTTTGTATCCTGCAATTTTGCTAAAGGTGTGGATTATTTCAAATAACTTTTTAGTAGAATCTCTAGGGTTCTCCAAGTATACCATCATATCATCAGCAAAGAGTGATAATTTGATTTCCTCATTGCCTATTCTAATTCCTTTAATCTCTTTCTCAACTCTTATTGCCAAAGCTAGCATTTCTAAGACAATATTGAATAGTAATGGTGATAGGGGGCAATCTTGTTTGATTCCTGATCTTACTAGGAATGCTTGCAGTTTTTCTCTATTATAAATGATGCTTACTGATGGTTTTAAATAGATGCTACTTATTATTTTAAGGAACAGTCCATTTATTCCTTTATTCTCAAGTGCTTTTAATAGGAATGAATGTTGGATTTTATCAAATGCTTTTTTTGCATCTATTGAGATATTCATATGGTTTTTGTTAATTTGGTTGTTAATATGGTCAATTATACTGATACTGTTTCCTAATATTGAAGCAGCCCTGCATTCCTGGTATAAATCCTACTTGATCATAGTGGATTATCCTGGGGATAATTTTCTGTAGTCTTTTTGCTAATATCTTATTTAAGATTTTAGCATCAACTAATATCTTATTTAAGATTTTAGCATCAATATTCATTAGGGAGATTGGTCTATAATTTGCTTTCTCTGTTTTCAACCTACCTGCTTTAGGTATCAGTACCATGTCTGTGTCATAAAAGGAATTTGATAGAACTCCTTCATTCTCTATTTTATCGAATAATTTATATAGCATTGGGGCAATTGTTCTTTAAATGTTTGGTAGAATTCACATGTAAATCTATCTGGTCTTAGGGATTTTTTCTTAGGGAATTGATTAATACTTTGTTCTATTTCTTTTTCTGAAATGGGACTATTCAAGCAATTTACTTCCTCCTCTGTTAGTCTGGGAAGTCTATATTTTTGGAGGTAGTCATCCATTTCACTTAGGTTATCAAATTTATTGGCATAAAGTTGAGCAAAATAACTCCTTATTATTTCTCTAATTTCCTCTTCATTGGTGGAAAGTTCTCCCTTTTCATTTTTAAGACTACTAATTTCATTTTCCTCCCTCCTTTTCTAATCAGATTTACCAAAGACATCTATTTTATTGGTTTTTCATACAACCAACTCTTACTTTTATTTATTAGTTCAATAGTTTTTTTACTTTCAATATTATTACTTTCTTCTTTTAATTTTAAATTTCAAATTTAATATTTGATTGGGGGGTTTTAATTTGGTCTTTTCTAGCGTTTTTAGTTGCAAGCCTAATTCATTGATCTTCACTTTCTCTATTTTATTCAAGTAAGCCTCTAAGGATATAAAATTTCCTCTTATTAGTGCTTTGGCCACATTCCACAAATTTTGGTATGGTGTCTCATCATTGTCATTATCTTGAGTGAAATTATTAATTGTTTCTATAATTTGCTGTTTCACCCATTCATTCTTTAAGATGAGATTATTTAGTTTGCAATTACTTTTTGATCTATTTACCTCTAACTTTTTGTTGAATGTAGTTTCTATTGAATGGTGATCTGAAAAGAAAGCATTTACTATTGCTGTCTTCCTGCATTTAATTTGGAGGTTTTTATGTCCTAATATATGGTCAATTTTTGAATAGGTTCCATGAACTGCTAAGAAAATATATTCCTTTCTTTCTCCCTTCAGTTTTCTCCAGAGATCTATCATACCTAATTTTTCTAATAGTCTATTTACCTCTTTGATTTCTTTCTTATTTGTTTTGTGGTTTGATTTGTCTAATTCTGAGAGTGCAATATTGAGATCTCCCACTATTACAGTTTAGCTGTCTCTTCTTGCAACTCTTAACTTCTCCTTTAGGAAGTTAGATGTTATACCACTTGATGCATATATGTTTAGTATTGACATTACTTTGTTGTCTATGCTACCCTTTAGCAAGATAGAGTTTCTTACCTTATCTCTTTTGATTAGGTCAATTTTTGCTTTTGCTTGATATGAGATAAGGATGGCTACCCCTGCTTTTTTTTACTTCACCTGAAGGATATAGATTCTGCTCCAGCCTTTACCTTTACTCTGTATATATCTCCTTGCTTTAAATGTGTTGCCTGTAAACAACATATTGTAGAGTTCTGACTTTGGATCCAGTCTGCTATCTGCTTTATGCAGAGAGGGGAGGACTATTGCGTGAATCTTACTCTCATCAGAGTTGGCTCAAAGAGAAAATAATTGACATACTTGTTTTAAGAAAATCTTCTCCACCTCATTAAAAGAGGGAGAGGAAAAGGAAAAGGAAAAGAGTAATAAGGGAAGGGTACAAGAAAGGGGAAGAGATTCAAAGGGGAGGAAGGGATCCTAAAGAGGATGAGCGCGTGATACTAGTGGGGCACATAAGTTTAAAACTGGGAAAGACGGTTGGGGGCAAGTAAAAGAAAAGCATAATCTGGGGATAATAAGATGGCAGGAAATAAAGAATTAGTCATTTTAACCATAAATGTGAATGGGATGAACTCTCCCATAAAGTGTGGGAAAACAGGGACTTTAATACATTGTTGGTGGAATTGTGAATACATCCAACCATTCTGGAGAGCAATTTGGAACTATGCTCAAAAGTTATCAAACCGTGCATAGCCTTTGATCCAGCAGTGTTTCTACTAGGCTTATACCCCAAAGAGATACTAAAGAACGAAAAGGGACCTCTTTGTGCCAAAATGTTTGTGGCAGCCCTGTTTGTAGTGGCTAGAAGCTGGAAAATGAATGGATGCCCATCAATTGGAGAATGGTTGGGTAAATTGTGGTATATAAATGTTATGCAATATTATTTTTCTGTAAGAAATGACCAGTAGGATGAATACAGAGAGGCTTGGAGAGACTTACATGAAGTAATGCTACGTGAAATGAACAGAACCAGGAGATCATTATATACTTCAACAACGATACTATATGAGGATGTATTCTGATGGAAGTGGATTTCTTTGACAAAGGGATCTAACTCAGTTTCAATTGATCAATGATGTACAGAAGCATCTACACCCAAAGAAAGAACACTGGGAAATGAGTGTAAACTGTGTACATTTTTGCTTTTCTTCTTGGGTTATTTTTACCTTTTGAATCCAATTCTTCCTGTGCAACAAGAAAACTGTTCAGTTCTGCATATATATATTGTAGCTAGGATATACTGTTACATATGTAAGATGTATAGGACTGCTTGCCATCTAGGGGAGGGGTGGAGGGAGGGAGGGAAAAAGTCGGAAAAGAAATGAGTGAAAGGGATAATGTTGTAAAAATTGCCCAGGTATGGGTTCTGTCAATAAAATGTTATAATTTAAAAAAGAGATGCAGAGGCACAAACAAGTATTGTAGTCTTATATCGATTCATCTATTTATCTATCTATCTATTGGTATATGATTAGAGATGTCTATATATATGCATGTATATGTATATTTATATGTGATATATGTGTGTGTGTTTGCACATATATTCACATGCATGCATATGCATTTGACAAACAATATACATATATATTTTAAATTGTAGTTTTCTTTGGGGGAAGAAGGAGGAAGGGGAAGAAATGTGAAAAAAAAAGTAAAACAGTACATAGTGGGAAAAAAAACCTATGAGATGCAAAGAAAAGATGGTCAGCTCTGAACACAATGTGCAGTATATATTATAAAGGCTTTCAACATAAGGAAACTCATTGCTTTATGTTTTGAATCTTTTCTTATGTTTTTGTGCACATGGCAAAGTTTGTTTTCTTTTCTACTTTGCATTTAAATTGTAAATAATAAATATAAAGTGAAATGTATTTAACTTTTTTTGTAAGAACAGATATGATCCTATCAGTCTTCAGTTTTTAGCTGCTATATATAATATCAATGCCATTCAAAAATGAGGCTTATATATTTATGCAGGCAATCAAATATATAAACAAATAAACACATAAGATATAAAACAGAATTAAAATCCCTATTCACAAATAAAACCATTTATTTATTAATTTTTTATTATAATAACTTTTATTGACAAAACACATGCCAGGGTAATTTTTTATAACATTATCTCTTGCACTCACTTCTGTTCCGATTTTTCCCTCTCTCCATTTACCCCTCCCTAGATGGCAAGCAGTCCTATATATGTTGAATATGTCATAGTATATCCTTGATACAATATATGTGCAGAACCAAACAGTTTTCTTGTTGCACAAGGAGAATTGGATTCAGAAGGTAAAATAACCCATGAAGAAAAACAAAAATGCAAACAGTTTACATTCTCTTCCCAGTGTTTTTCTTTGGTGTAGCTGCTTTTATAATGCTGTATTTCTGTAACAACTAAAAATACTGAAACTTGTGTCATTGACAAGATATGTGCAGTTCGGTTTTTGAATTTCTGGTTTTATAACAAATACCTCTCTCTTCCTTCCCAGATAACTTTGGATCTAAATACAGATTGTGTCCAAGAGAATACGGAATGCAAAGTAACAATGATATCCTCTGCATTTTACATATATTTCAGATTATAATTGAGTCTTTGAGAATGGTTTATTCCATTGCCTGTTTGGCTATAATTTCCTCACTGGTCACAGGATAAAACCCATTGATACGTTTTTGTTAATTTGTTCCTTTCTCATCTTGAAATGATTCTTTTTGAGGCGTTCCAATTGCAATCCAAGTTTGTATCCAGAAAATTTTCCTGAGCGACACTGAATGCAAAATCATTATTTCTCTTCAAAGAGTGTCCTAAGTACTTTTACTTTGCAATACCTGCCTCCTGAGTGTCTTTTAGGCCATCACCATTAGTTCCAATAGCCCAAAGGGAATTGCTGAAAGCCAAAGCACCACAGTACCATGTTCCATCCTGTGTCTTCATGTGGTTATTCAATTTGTTGGTAGATGTGTTTGTGCTTCTGCATGTGACTGGTCTTAGGAATGACACAGTCAATAACCTTAAGAACAACCTAGGATATTTTTCTATAGACTGTTTCTATTTCAAAAGCACTTATCTGGAAGATACTTTATGATGTGGTACTTTGGGGATTCATGGCCATTGCCAGTGGCTACATAGTGTTTGTTTGGTCCAGACACCACTGGCAGGTGTAACACCTTCATAGCACTTACCTCAACACTATTGCCACTGCAGAAACCAGAGTTACTAAAGTCATCCTTTTCCTCATGGTTATCTTTGTATGCTTTTATTCATTTAGTTCTATCTTCCTAATTCTAATGGAAAATTTTAAAGATACAAGTCAGTGGGTTATACATATCCCTATATTTTTGACTTCATTTTACTCTACAATCAGTCCTTTTGTTTTAATCAATAGTCATTCACAATTCCTCAACTGCTGTAATATTTTCAAAAGGATAAAACCTTATCTTCACACATTACAAACTCATAACAAACCCATTTGAACTATGAATTTTCAAAGCAAAAGATAAACAAATTTTATCCAGAAAAATGATTTTAATATGTATGTATATATTCTATAGGATACTGTAATACTATGTGATATACAATTATGTATAATATAAATTATCACCAGTTACAATAATATCTAATATCTGGCATCTTTATCGCACTTAAAGGTTCTCAAAATGTTCTACACATATTATTTTCTTAGAGCTTTTTGGAACAATAACTTTTTTTATTTTTAAAATTCATGAAAAGGTAGTTTTGAACATTTATAGTTTTAAAATCTTGTGTTCCAAACCTTCTTTTAGAAGAGAAGTAATCAATTTATGTGAAACATATGCAATTCTTCTATGCACATATACAAAATTATCTAGCTGCACAAAATCAGATCAAAAGGAAAAAAAAGAGAAGAAGAAACAAAATGCCAGCAAAAACCACAAAAAGTAAAAATACTATGTGATGATCCACACCCAGTCCCCACAGGACTGTTTCTGGATTCCGATGACTCATCACAAGACAATTGGAAGAGACTTGAATCACCTTGTAGCTGGAAAAAGCCACATCTATTAGAATTGAAATAATCTTTGCTGTATATACAATGTTTTCTTGGTTTTACTCACTTCAATTAGCACCAGTTCAGGTAAGTGTTTCCAGGTTTCTCAGAAATCATCCTTCTGATAGTTTCTCAGAGAATAATAATATTCCATAACATTCGTGTGTCATAACTTATTCATCCATTTCCCAATAGATCAACATCTACTCAGTTTCCAGTTCCATTAACACCATTAACAAAAGAGTACTCTCACACCAGAACAGGTGCTTTATGTCAAAGGAAATCCAGAAACTTGAAAAGAGCAAAACAATCTCTGCTGGAGCAGAC
>NC_045431.1:254193477-254213477 GCF_902635505.1 Sarcophilus harrisii
GTCTGCTCCAGCAGAGATTGTTTTGCTCTTTTTCAAGTTTCTGGATTTCCTTTGACATAAAGCACCTGTTCTGGTGTGAGAGTACTCTTTTTGTTAATGGTGTTAATGGAACTGGAAACTGAGTAGATGTTGATCTATTGGGAAATGGATGAATAAGTTATGACACACGAATGTTATGGAATATTATTATTCTCTGAGAAACTATCAGAAGGATGATTTCTGAGAAACCTGGAAACACTTACCTGAACTGGTGCTAATTGAAGTGAGTAAAACCAAGAAAACATTGTATATACAGCAAAGATTATTTCAATTCTAATAGATGTGGCTTTTTCCAGCTACAAGGTGATTCAAGTCTCTTCCAATTGTCTTGTGATGAGTCATCGGAATCCAGAAACAGTCCTGTGGGGACTGGGTGTGGATCATCACATAGTATTTTTACTTTTTGTGGTTTTTGCTGGCATTTTGTTTTTTCTTCTCTTTTTTTTCCTTTTGATCTGATTTTGTGCAGCTAGATAATTTTGTATATGTGCATAGAAGAATTGCATATGTTTCACATAAATTGGATTACTTCTCTTCTAAAAGAAGGTTTGGAACACAAGATTTTAAAACTATAAATGTTCAAAACTACCTTTTCATGAATTTTAAAAATAAAAAAAGTTATTGTTCCAAAAAGCTCTAAGAAAATAATATGTGTAGAACATTTTGAGAACCTTTAAGTGCGATAAAGATGCCAGATATTAGATATTATTGTAACTGGTGATAATTTATATTATACATAATTGTATATCACATAGTATTACAGTATCCTATAGAATATATACATACATATTAAAATCATTTTTCTGGATAAAAATTTGTTTATCTTTTGCTTTGAAAATTCATAGTTCAAATGGGTTTGTTATGAGTTTGTAATGTGTGAAGATAAGGTTTTATCCTTTTGAAAATATTACAGCAGTTGAGGAATTGTGAATGACTATTGATTAAAACAAAAGGACTGATTGTAGAGTAAAATGAAGTCAAAAATATAGGGATATGTATAACCCACTGACTTGTATCTTTAAAATTTTCCATTAGAATTAGGAAGATAGAACTAAATGAATAAAAGCATACAAAGATAACCATGAGGAAAAGGATGACTTTAGTAACTCTGGTTTCTGCAGTGGCAATAGTGTTGAGGTAAGTGCTATGAAGGTGTTACACCTGCCAGTGGTGTCTGGACCAAACAAACACTATGTAGCCACTGGCAATGGCCATGAATCCCCAAAGTACCACATCATAAAGTATCTTCCAGATAAGTGCTTTTGAAATAGAAACAGTCTATAGAAAAATATCCTAGGTTGTTCTTAAGGTTATTGACTGTGTCATTCCTAAGACCAGTCACATGCAGAAGCACAAACACATCTACCAACAAATTGAATAACCACATGAAGACACAGGATGGAACATGGTACTGTGGTGCTTTGGCTTTCAGCAATTCCCTTTTGGGGCTATTGGAACTAATGGTGATGGCCTAAAAGACACTCAGGAGGCAGGTATTGCAAAGTAAAAGTACTTAGGACACTCTTTGAAGAGAAATAATGATTTTGCATTCAGTGTCGCTCAGGAAAATTTTCTGGATACAAACTTGGATTGCAATTGGAACGCCTCAAAAAGAATCATTTCAAGATGAGAAAGGAACAAATTAACAAAAAACGTATCAATGGGTTTTATCCTGTGACCAGTGAGGAAATTATAGCCAAACAGGCAATGGAATAAACCATTCTCAAAGACTCCAATTATAATCTGAAATATATGTAAAATGCAGAGGATATCATTGTTACTTTGCATTCCGTATTCTCTTGGACACAATCTGTATTTAGATCCAAAGTTATCTGGGAAGGAAGAGAGAGGTATTTGTTATAAAACCAGAAATTCAAAAACCGAACTGCACATATCTTGTCAATGACACAAGTTTCAGTATTTTTTAGTTGTTACAGAAATACAGCATTATAAAAGCAGCTACACCCAAAGAAAAAACACTGGGAAGAGAATGTAAACTGTTTGCATTTTTGTTTTTCTTCGCGGGTTATTTTTACCTTCTGAATCCAATTCTCCTTGTGCAACAAGAAAACTGTTTGGTTCTGCACACATATATTGTATCAAGGATATACTATGACATATTCAACATATATAGGACTGCTTGCCATCTAGGGGAGGGGGTAAATGGAGAGAGGGGAAAAATCGGAACAGAAGTGAGTGCAAGAGATAATGTTATAAAAAATTACCCTGGCATGTGTTTTGTCAATAAAAAGTTATTATAATAAAAAAATTAATAAATAAATGGTTTTATTTGTGAATAGGGATTTTAATTCTGTTTTATATCTTATGTGTTTATTTGTTTATATATTTGATTGCCTGCATAAATATATAAGCCTCATTTTTGAATGGCATTGATATTATATATAGCAGCTAAAAACTGAAGACTGATAGGATCATATCTGTTCTTACAAAAAAAAAGTTAAATACATTTCACTTTATATTTATTATTTACAATTTAAATGCAAAGTAGAAAAAGAAAACAAACTTTGCCATGTGCACAAAAAACATAAGAAAAGATTCAAAACATAAAGCAATGAGTTTCCTTATGTTGAAAGCCTTTATAATATATACTGCACATTGTGTTCAGAGCTGACCATCTTTTCTTTGCATCTCATAGGTTTTTTTTCCCACTATGTACTGTTTTACTTTTTTTTTCACATTTCTTCCCCTTCCTCCTTCTTCCCCCAAAGAAAACTACAATTTAAAATATATATGTATATTGTTTGTCAAATGCATATGCATGCATGTGAATATATGTGCAAACACACACACATATATCACATATAAATATACATATACATGCATATATATAGACATCTCTAATCATATACCAATAGATAGATAGATAAATAGATGAATCGATATAAGACTACAATACTTGTTTGTGCCTCTGCATCTCTCTTTTTTTAAATTATAACATTTTATTGACAGAACCCATACCTGGGCAATTTTTTACAACATTATCCCTTGCACTCACTTCTATTCCAACTTTTCCCCTCCCTCCCTCCACCCCCTCCCCTAGATGGCAAGCAGTCCTATACATGTTAAATATGTCACAGTATATCCTAGATACAATAGATGTGTGCAGAACTGAACAGTTCTCTTGATGCACAGAAAGAATTGGATTCAGAAGGTAAAAATAACCCAAGAAGAAAAGCAAAAATGTACACAGTTTACACTCATTTCCCAGTGTTCTTTCTTTGGGTGTAGATGCTTCTGTACATCATTGATCAATTGAAACTGAGTTAGATCCCTTTGTCAAAGAAATCCACTTCCATCAGAATACATCCTCATATAGTATCGTTGTTGAAGTATATAATGATCTCCTGGTTCTGTTCATTTCACGTAGCATTACTTCATGTAAGTCTCTCCAAGCCTCTCTGTATTCATCCTACTGGTCATTTCTTACAGAAAAATAATATTGCATAACATTTATATACCACAATTTACCCAACCATTCTCCAATTGATGGGCATCCATTCATTTTCCAGCTTCTAGCCACTACAAACAGGGCTGCCACAAACATTTTGGCACAAAGAGGTCCCTTTTCGTTCTTTAGTATCTCTTTGGGGTATAAGCCTAGTAGAAACACTGCTGGATCAAAGGCTATGCACGGTTTGATAACTTTTTGAGCATAGTTCCAAATTGCTCTCCAGAATGGTTGGATGTATTCACAATTCCACCAACAATGTATTAAAGTCCCTGTTTTCCCACACTTTATGGGAGAGTTCATCCCATTCACATTTATGGTTAAAATGACTAATTCTTTATTTCCTGCCATCTTATTATCCCCAGATTATGCTTTTCTTTTACTTGCCCCCCAACCGTCTTTCCCAGTTTTAAACTTATGTGCCCCACTAGTATCACGCCGCTCATCCTCTTTAGGATCCCTTCCTCCCCCTTTGAATCTCTTCCCCTTTCTTGTACCCTTCCCTTATTACTCTTTTCCTTTTCCCTTTTCCTCTCCCTCTTTTTAATGAGGTGGGAGAAGATTTTCTGTAAAACAAGTATGTCAATTATTTTCTCTTTGAGCCAACTCTGATGAGAGTAAGATTCACGCAATAGTCCTCCCCCTCTCTGCATAAAGCAGATAGCAGACTGGATCCAAAGTCAGAACTCTACAATATGTTGTTTACAGGCAACACATTTAAAGCAAGGAGATATATACAGAGTAAAGGTAAAGGCTGGAGCAGAATCTATATCCTTCAGGTGAAGTAAAAAAAAGCAGGGGTAGCCATCCTTATCTCATATCAAGCAAAAGCAAAAATTGACCTAATCAAAAGAGATAAGGTAAGAAACTCTATCTTGCTAAAGGGTAGCATAGACAACAAAGTAATGTCAATACTAAACATATATGCATCAAGTGGTATAACATCTAACTTCCTAAAGGAGAAGTTAAGAGTTGCAAGAAGAGACAGCTAAACTGTAATAGTGGGAGATCTCAATATTGCACTCTCAGAATTAGACAAATCAAACCACAAAACAAATAAGAAAGAAATCAAAGAGGTAAATAGACTATTAGAAAAATTAGGTATGATAGATCTCTGGAGAAAACTGAAGGGAGAAAGAAAGGAATATATTTTCTTAGCAGTTCATGGAACCTATTCAAAAATTGACCATATATTAGGACATAAAAACCTCCAAATTAAATGCAGGAAGACAGCAATAGTAAATGCTTTCTTTTCAGATCACCATTCAATAGAAACTACATTCAACAAAAAGTTAGAGGTAAATAGATCAAAAAGTAATTGCAAACTAAATAATCTCATCTTAAAGAATGAATGGGTGAAACAGCAAATTATAGAAACAATTAATAATTTCACTCAAGATAATGACAATGATGAGACACCATACCAAAATTTGTGGAATGTGGCCAAAGCACTAATAAGAGGAAATTTTATATCCTTAGAGGCTTACTTGAATAAAATAGAGAAAGTGAAGATCAATGAATTAGGCTTGCAACTAAAAACGCTAGAAAAAGACCAAATTAAAAACCCCCAATCAAATATTAAATTTGAAATTCTAAAATTAAAAGAAGAAAGTAATAATATTGAAAGTAAAAAAAAACTATTGAACTAATAAATAAAAGTAAGAGTTGGTTGTATGAAAAAACCAATAAAATAGATGTCTTTGGTAAATCTGATTAGAAAAAGGAGGGAGGAAAATGAAATTAGTAGTCTTAAAAATGAAAAGGGAGAACTTTCCACCAATGAAGAGGAAATTAGAGAAATAATAAGGAGTTATTTTGCTCAACTTTATGCCAATAAATTTGATAACCTAAGTGAAATGGATGACTACCTCCAAAAATATAGACTTCCCAGACTAACAGAGGAGGAAGTAAATTGCTTGAATAGTCCCATTTCAGAAAAAGAAATAGAACAAAGTATTAATCAATTCCCTAAGAAAAAATCCCTAAGACCAGATAGATTTACATGTGAATTCTACCAAACATTTAAAGAACAATTGCCCCAATGCTATATAAATTATTCGATAAAATAGAGAATGAAGGAGTTCTATCAAATTCCTTTTATGACACAGACATGGTACTGATACCTAAAGCAGGTAGGTTGAAAACAGAGAAAGCAAATTATAGACCAATCTCCCTAATGAATATTGATGCTAAAATCTTAAATAAGATATTAGTTGATGCTAAAATCTTAAATAAGATATTAGCAAAAAGACTACAGAAAATTATCCCCAGGATAATCCACTATGATCAAGTAGGATTTATACCAGGAATGCAGGGCTGCTTCAATATTAGGAAACAGTATCAGTATAATTGACCATATTAACAACCAAATTAACAAAAACCATATGAATATCTCAATAGATGCAAAAAAAGCATTTGATAAAATCCAACATTCATTCCTATTAAAAGCACTTGAGAATAAAGGAATAAATGGACTGTTCCTTAAAATAATAAGTAGCATCTATTTAAAACCATCAGTAAGCATCATTTATAATAGAGAAAAACTGCAAGCATTCCTAGTAAGATCAGGAATCAAACAAGATTGCCCCCTATCACCATTACTATTCAATATTGTCTTAGAAATGCTAGCTTTGGCAATAAGAGTTGAGAAAGAGATTAAAGGAATTAGAATAGGCAATGAGGAAATCAAATTATCACTCTTTGCTGATGATATGATGGTATACTTGGAGAACCCTAGAGATTCTACTAAAAAGTTATTTGAAATAATCCACACCTTTAGCAAAATTGCAGGATACAAAATAAACCCACATAACTCATCAGCATTCTTAAATATCACTAACAAAATCCAGCAGTCAGTTACAAAGAGAAATTCCTTTTAAAGTAACTACTGATAGTATAAAATACTTAGGAATCTATCTGCCAAGGGAAAATCAGAAACTTTATGGGCAAAACTACAAAGCACTTTCCACATAAATTAAGTCTGATCTAACCAATTGGAAAAAATATTAAATGCTCTTGGATAGGGCGAGCAAATACAATAAAGATGGCAATACTACCTAAACTAATCTATTTGTTTAGTGCTATACCAATCAGACTCCCCAAAAAAACTATTTTAATGACCTAAAAAAATAACAACAAAGTTCATATGGAAAAACAAAAGGTCAAGAATTTCAAGGGCATTAATAAAAAAAAAATCAAATGAAGGTGGCCTAGCTGTACCAGATCTAAAATTATATTATAAAGCAGCGGTTACCAAAATCATTTGGTATTGGCTAAGGAATAGATTAGTTGATCGATAGAATAGGTTAGGTTCAAAGGACAAAACAGTCAATAACTATAGCAATCTAGTGTTTGACAAACCCAGACATCTCCAATTTGGGGGATAAGAACCTACTGTTTGACAAAAATTGCTGGGAAAATTGGAAACTAGTATGGCAGAAACAAGTCATCGACTGACAATTAACACCATACACCACAATAACGTCAAATGGGTTCATGACCTAGGCATAAAGAATGAGATTATAAATAAATTAGAGGAACATAGGATAGTTTACCTCTCAGACCTGTGGAAGACGAAGGAATTTATGACCAAAAAAGAACTAAAGAGAAGACCTGATCACAAAATCAAAAATTTTGATTTTATCAAATTGAAAAGTTTTTGTACAAACAAAACTAATGCAGACAAGATTAGAAGGGAAGCAATAAACTGGGAAAACATTTTTACAGTCAAAGGTTATAATAAAGACCTCATTTCCAAAATATATAGAGAATTGACTCTAATTTATAAGAAATCAAGCCATTTTCCAGTTGATGAATGGTCAAAGCATATGAACAGATAATTCTCAAAAGAAGAAATTGAAACTATTTCTAGCCATATGAAAAGATGCTCCAAAGCATTATTAATCAGAGAAATGCAAACTAAGACAACTCTAAGATGTCATTACACACCTGTCAGACTGGCTAGAATGACAAGGAAAGAGAATGCAGAATGTTGGAGGGGATGTGGGAAAACAGAGACACTAACACATTTTGGTGGAATTGTGAATACATCCAGCCATTCTGGAGAGCAATTTGGAGCTATGCTCAAAATGTTATCAAACTGTGCATACCCTTTGATCCAGCAGTGTTACTACTGGGCTTACATCCCAAAGAGATCTTAAAGAAGGGAAAGGGGCCTGTATGTACAAGACTGTTTGTGGCAACCCTCTTTGTAGTGGCCAGAAACTGGAAACTGAGTAGATGCCCATCAATTATAGAAGGGCTGAATAAATTGTGGTATATGAATATTATGGAATATTATTGTTGTGTAAGAAATGACCAGCAGAACTGATGCTGAGTGAAACGAGCAGGGCCAGGAGATAATTATATGCTTCAACAAAATATTATATGATGATCCATTCTGATGGACCTAGCCATCTTCAGCAATGAGATGAACCAAATAAGTTCCAATGGAGCAGTAATGAACTGAACTAGCTACACCCAGCGAAAGAACTCTGGGAGATGACTAAAAACCATTACATTGAATTTCCAATCCCTATATTTTTGCCCACCTGCATTTTGGATTTCCTTCACAGGCTAATTGTACAATATTTCAAAGCCCAATTCTTTTTGTACAGCAAAATAATGGTTTGGTCATGTATACTTATTTTGTATTTAATTTATACTTTAATATATTTAACATCTACTGGTTATAGGTGGAACAAAAGGTTTGGCAATTATCAATGCTGTAAAATTACTCATGCATATAACTTGTAAATAAAAAGCTATTAATTAAAAAAAAAGCTGGTTTCTTGTGATGTTCTTTTTCCAAAACACAGCCAGGTGATAAAAGAGTTCAGATCTTTTATTGTGTCCTTCAATATAGCCTGGTTAGCCCAGAGGCCTATCTCTCCACTTGGGTCCAAGAGCTCTGCCTGAATGTCTCCAAAGGTTTGTCCTTCTGACTCTAGCCAGCACCAAGGTAGAAGATACAATGAATCTCTTTTGCCTCAAAGATAGGGCTTGTGGGCTTCCTCCCAGAGTGGTCCTCTCCGACCCAAGTCAATGTTCCTAAGAAAACTCCCTTGAGCTCCCAAGAAAACTCTGAAGTAAACTCTCTCAAGTAATTTATTGGAGCTGTATTTATGCTACTTCTCCGAGAGTGGGATTGTGGGATATCTCCCATCATGCTCTCTGGCCCTAAGGGAGGTGTGAATTCAGATATCTCTTTGTAAACCCTGAATTCTCCCAAACGTGTGAACTCCATTGAGTACTTAGATACTTATGAGCTCTCTAAAGGTATGAACACAAGCATTGTTTCCATCAATTGTACTTAGTACCTTGTTTCAAGTTCTGGCCCAAAATATCTCTTTCTAAGATCAAATCAATCATATTGAACCATGCCAAATTAGATAATTATTGTCTCTATCAACTCCAATTTCTTAACACTTTGTAAAGATTCCAACAGTTTCTAAAATCATACTCATACTGTTTTCTTTTACAAGATGAATTTCTCATTTATACTACTTTTAACTTTCTAGGAATTATGCATCACTTCATGAAATATCAGAAATCCATTTTCTTTGTGATTGCTTTACTTGTTTTGAGCTTTCTTGTCACCATAACACATTTTTGGTAAGATTATATTATGATGGTTTGCTCACTTTTCTTACTTATATAACTTTGAATTTCATTCAAAATTTGACTTTCTTCACCTGTTGGAAGAGGTAATGAAGGGGTATTACTGCCTCAAGTTTTAGACTTTATTTTCAAAAGTTATTGCTTTTCTTTCTTTCCCTGTGGTTTTCATAAGTAGCTCTTTCAGTTTGTAAATTTTCTGTGATTCTAGGATTGAAGGATGTAGAGAAAGGCATGGTCACTGTTCTCATTCTGTCAGTTCTAGTTCTTATTTTGGAAGAGACTCTCTCCTCCCTAAGGAATGAAGGCAATTGTGGTTCACTCACTCTGAAACTACGAATGCTACTCCCTCTTTCTTCAAAACTTAACATTGGGTGCATAAAAGAACTATTTAGATTTGGCTGGAACCTCAGATTTTGATTGGTCCTGTTCTCTATATAATTTTTCAAAAAAATTAAAAATAAACAGAATATAAAGGACTTATTGTAGACTCAGTACTCACAGTAGACACAAATACCAAAATCTACGTTGTGTGACCAGAAATTGGATCTTGAATCTCAGAGTCAAAACTAATTATTCTCATTCTACCAAGCAAATGAACAGCCATACTGTTTCTAATATCAATACTTTTCAAAGTATTCTTTCTTTCTCTCTGTCTCTGTCTTTGTCTATCTATAAGTCTGTCTGTCTGTCTGGCTGTCTCTATCTCTCTCTACTCTCTGTCTCTGTGTCTTTCTATCTGTCTATCTCTTTCTCTGTCCCTGTCTCTATGTCTGTCTCTGTCTCTCTCTGTGTCTCTCTCTCTTTCTCTGTCTCTCTCTCAATCTCTGTCTCTGACTCTCTGTCTCTCTGTCTTTTTCTCTCTTTCTCTCTCTCTGCCTCTCTGTCTTTCTGTGTGTGTGTGTGTGTGTGTGTGTGTGTGTGTGTGTGCTTAAACTCCATTTCTCATTTCCCTCTCTAAAAATGTCTGAAGAATTGAGATATATTTGAGGAAAAAGGAAAAACTTATTTAAAATATCATTGCTTGAATTGAACCAGCTACACCCAGTAAAAGAACTCTAGGAGATGACTATGAAACATTACATAGAATTGTCAATCCTTCTATTTTTGTCCACCTGCATTTTTGATTTCCTTCACAGGCTAATTGTACACTCTTTCAAAGTCTGATTCTTTTTGAACACCAAAATAACTGTTTGAACATGTATACTTATATTGTATTTAATTTATACTTTAACATATTTAACATGTATTGATCAACCTGCCATCTGGGGGAGGGGATGGGGGAAGGAGGGGAAAAAATTGGAACAACAGGTTTCACAATTGTCAATGTTATAAAATTACTCATGCATATAACTTGTAAATAAAAAGCTATAACAAAAAAATAAAATAAGAAAAAAATCTCATTACTGTAAGAAAAAAAAGGATTAGGAAAATGAAAACTTATTGATTAAATCTAGAGAACAGAGACACAGTGCTAAGGCCTATGATTTTCTAGTAATGAAAAATAACTTTTAAAAATTTTTATCGCATATTTGGTTAAACCTGTGCAGATCCTAACCTCTTTTATCATTGGTTCTTGACATTTATGTGTATTGAAATTGGTGACATTACAAGATGTTTTCCATGAAGGATGGAAACACAATTTGGAATTTGTACCAACCATCATTTATCATTACTCTTTTTGCTTTGGAAAAAAAAATTATTGGTTTGGTGGACAGAACCAGACATCTGAAAAAGCAAAATACTCATGTTCTGATGAAGAGAAATTTCTCTTTTACTCCAGTGTTTTCTTTCACAAATAAAGCTTTCAAAGTGAGATTTTTGAATTTATTTTCTTCTTTCAAATTTCATAATTTAAATATATTTGTTCTGAGGTTTTAATGAATGAGGATGAGAATTTTTTATTCTTTTGAAAGTATTACAATAGCTGAGGATCTGTGAATCACTACTGATTAAAACAAAAGGACTTACTGTTGAGTAAAATGAAGTAAAAAATGCAGACATATGTATAGTCCACTGGCTTGTATCTTTAGATTTTTCCATTACAATAACAAAAATAGAACTAACTGAATTAAAGTATACAAATGTAATCATGAGCAACAGGATTACTTTAGTGGCTCTGGTTTCTGGGGTGGCAATAGGGTTGACACTAGTGCTATGAAGATGTTGGACTTGCCATTTGTGTCTGAACAAAACAAGCACCATGTAGCCACTGGAAATGGCCATGAATCGCAGAAATACCACATCATAAAGTGTCTTCCACATAACAAGGTTAGAGGTTATTACAGCATGCCAGTCTTTTAAACAGTATCCTTTGTTCTTCTTAAGATGACTGAATGTGTTGTTCCCAGGCCCAATCACATGTAGAGGCACAACTACATCTACCAACAAATTGAGTACCCACATGAAGACACATGATGGAACAATGTATTTTGGAACATTGGCTTTGAGCTTGGCCCAATTGGGATTGTGAGAACTGATGGTGATGGCCTGGAAGACACTCAGGAGGCAAGTATTGCAAAGTGAAACTCCTCGGGCCACTCTCAGCAGATAAACAATGATTTTGCATTCAGTGTCACTCAGGAAAATTTCCTGGTTACAAACAAAATTGCAATCGGTATTCCCCTGAAAAGAATCATTACAATATGGGAAAGGAACAAATTAACAAAAATCGTATCTATTAGTCTTATCCTTTTACCAGTGACAAAATTAAAGCCATACAAGAAAAGGAGTAAACCATTCCCAAAGATTCCAATTATAATCTGAAACATATGTAAAATGCAGAGGATATCATTGCTAGACTGCATTCCTTATTTTCTGGGTCAGAATGATATTCAGATCCAAAGTGACCTGGGAATGAAGAGAAAAGTTTCTGTTATAAAACAGGAATTCAAAAGCAGATTCTGCATATTTCCTAACAATAAGGTGATCTTCATTAATCCTTAGTTGTTACAGAAATACAAAGATTTAGAAAATATTTTACTCCCACTAGTTTTCTATTTTTTTACACTCTTGTTGCAAGTATTCTTATTTGAGTGTATTTTAATTTTATTTTGTAAATAGGGATTTTTAATTCTATTTTATGTCTCATATGTTTGTGTATTTATTTGATTATATACGTATGTAAATATATTTGCCTTTTGTTTAGAATAGCATTGATATTTTATAGATCACATAAAAACTTTACTCATATGATCAGATAATTTTTTTATAGAATAAAGTTAGTAAATACATTTTTCTTTATTATTTAACAATAAAATCCAAAAATAGGAAAAGAAGAACACTTTGCCATGTACACAATTGAACATGAGAAAGGATTTATAATATAAAGCAATACATTTTCTTATGAAAAAACCCTATATAATATGTATGACAATTATTCAGAGATGAACATCTTTTCTTTACTCTTGTAGTTTTTTCATTCCTTTTCTGTTGTGTACTTTGTAATTTTGTTTTCCCCTTTTCTTCCTTTTCTTACTTCAATCCCTGAAGAAAAGTGCAAATTTAAATATATATATATATATATAAAGACATTGTGTGAGTACATATATATAAGCAGACACACATATACAGATTAACTTATACACAAATATAAATACATTCATGCATATACATAGATATCTATAACCCTACTTACATATCCATACATATGTATATGCATCTGTATAAGACTATACAATGCTTGTGTGTACCTCTATATCTCTTCCTTTATAAGTTGAAGTTGTTCTATAGTTTTCTAAATATACCTATTCGTTATTTACTGCTACAGTCTCTTCTCTATGACAACACTTGTAATTTTGGAAGAAGCTAAGATGGATTTGTCAGGCAACATCAACACCATTGTGGCCAGGGGTGATGATGTACCTGCTCTTGTTTTAGTCAGAAATCATGGAAAAACAATCCTGTTTTTGGTTTTTCATTAGATATTAATGAAATATTTATGACGCTCCTATGGGCCTCTTGAGATCACAGAGAAAATACAACTCTTTTCAACAGTAGGTTACTGTAATTACAAAGCTCATAAATACTTTCATTTCAATGATCCTGCTGCATTTAATATGGACACATCTATGACCACAAAGAAATATTCACAAATGCAACTGTCACTGATGGCAAACTTAGATTCTTCCCAGTACATAAATATTATATAGTATATAAAGTAAGCTTTGGATGAAATCTAATTGGGAAGGACTTTTATATTGTCTTTTATATTCACACAAAGAGACATATACACATATAACTTTTTACAATACACTGATCAATATCTGTTTAAAAAATGTTGATTTCTTTAAAGCTTCATACATGATTTATGTACCAGAAAGATGTGCAGCAGAGAGCTTTGGATTGGAACACAAAATATAAATGGATTGAACCCCTGTTTGCTCCCCCCAACAGCATGATGACCAGCTTATCACTTAATTTCTATATGTTTCAAACCTACATCAATAACATGAGCATCATACAGTTAGCTTATATGTTATCTGTAAGGATAATATAGTATGTTTGAAAAGGACTTCAAAATCCTTGTTTAATGCTAAATGTTCATTTATTTCTGTAGAGATACATGCAGAATCCTAAAAAAAAAAGTTATACCAAATTAATAAACGCTGTGTAATTTTTTTGAGAGCATTCACAACCTTCTATTCAGACACAATGCAGTGATGATTCTCTGACTCTTCCTGACTTTCAGCAAATATTTATTCTGTGACTACGGCTTGCTGACGACAATCCTTGGTAGCATACAGTGGCTTTCTTCTTGACTTGAATACATTTCTGATACTGACAAGTGAGCTTTAATCGTTTAGTCTACATGTCTCATGGGCTCCTCATCTTAACCAATAAATCTTTCTGAGTTCTTTTCCTACTTCAGTACCTGCTTCATACAGATGGATAATTAGACCATACAAATATAGTAGAAGACATTCTCTGGCATAAACTGTTGCCTTGCCAAACATTGTACAATATGATTATTTAAGGGCCCATTCTCTGTCTTTATATTTACAGACCAGGTTCTTGCCTGATAAATGTTCATATCAATACAATGCATTTCTTAATTAAACAAAATGTAACCATAACACAGACAATCATAGCATAGGAAATTCAGAGATTTTTAAATATTTATTGCTTTTCACTGTAACAATTTTTTATCTGAATATAAGCTGAAGCAATGGTTTTCCTAAAGGCATAACAGAAATTTTATTGTAACAAAAGAATGAAATATGAAGAGATAATCTGATGCACATGGATTGTAGGAAAAATACTGCTTACATCAAGGCTATATAACCAAAAATTAAATATATCTAGATCAATCCTTGGCCAGAAGAAAGGATAATAATTATGTTATTGTTGATATTGCTATG
This sequence comes from Sarcophilus harrisii, assembly GCF_902635505.1. Classification (NCBI taxonomy): domain Eukaryota; kingdom Metazoa; phylum Chordata; class Mammalia; order Dasyuromorphia; family Dasyuridae; genus Sarcophilus; species Sarcophilus harrisii. The sequence continues at coordinate 254,207,962 of NC_045431.1, forward strand.
GTAATTTTGCTATGATTTGCATTATCATAAAATTGTCAAATAATTAATAATCATTGAAGAAATGTATATTTCCTAATAAATTGGTGGTAGTAAATATGAGTCCATGGCCAAAAAATTTTTCAAAATTGTTATCATCATAATATTAATAAGAAAATATAAAATTATATTGGACTTCTTTGCATTGCAGGATACATTCCCTGTTTCTGTCAGATAAAATTCTGTGCCCCCAAAGTCCATTGCTTCTAAGTTGGATGTCCTTGACACTTTACCATGATTCATGGACATGCAGTGCACTTCTCTATCCAATAAGCCTTTTAGCTACCCTGACTTCGTATATTTTAAAATTTATTTTTTACTTACTGGAAAAAGCAGTTAGCTCTCTGCCTCAATGCCTCAGGTACCCTGGATGCCCATGAATCATGCCTTATTGGATAGAGAAGTGGACCTGAAGTCAGGAGGACCTGAGTTCAAATCCAACTTCAGACATTTAATAGTTACTAATTTTGTGACCCTGGGCAAGTCCTTTAACCCCACTTGCCTCAGCACAAAATAAAATGTAGGAAGTCATTGATTCTAAATTAACCATGATTATTAGAGTGTCAGAAGTTATGTTCCTATAAAAGAATAAAGACAAAGGGAAGTCTGAAGGAAAGGAGGAAAAACTTCATTGAGAGTACCTTCCAGTTAATCAATCAGTGAAAGCTACATTGAAATCAAACAGGCACAAAGGACAACTAGGGAACAGAAGAGGGCAGGAGAAGGAGCTAAATAGCAGGCAGAGAGCCGAGGCACTGAAATGCAGCCCCAAAAACTTCCTTTGACTGTGAAAATATCCCTCAGTTCCATTGGTCTCAGTTACCTCACCTGTAAAATGGGTGCTTTTGGTCAACTTCTCTGACTTCCTTTAAGCTCTATAATGCTCTGACACAAGAAAGGGATGTGACTTTGGAACTTTTGCTTGAACAATCCCAACAGAACTTCCCAGCCTGGAATCCATATAATTTCCAGTCAAGTGTCTGTGTGAGGGAAGAAAGCATAGAGGTCACAGGGGAGAGGCCTGAAGCAGCCAGGGGTCTAAGCCTAGAATGCTCTGCCAAAGCACCTTCAGATGGGCTCTGAACTTGCACAGTCACAGTGACTTTTCTCACACATTCAGCCTGAAACAGAGATCAGAGCTTCTCTTTCTCCTGGATTGAGCTCAGACTCAAAAGTTTCCTGATAAAATGAGAAAGGGAACAATCAGGATGTCATTTCCTCCCAGGAGGGTTTCAGTGCAGAATCTGCCAGCATCTGAATCATAACCAGCTGAGCACTGCATCTCCATCCACTCCCTTTAGCCTGGTCGGAACCACTTAAGGGGGAGATAAAAACAGAGGTACCCGAAGACTGCTGAAGAAGAGCTAATATGTCCCTGCTGCAATCTGAAAAGGGAATAATCCCTACTGAGGCTGCATCTGCAACATCTCTTCTGCCTCCCAAGAACTGGAAAAACAACTTTTTTCCCCTAGATGGGATTTCTAGGAATCTGATCTCTGGGACAAAGATGTAAAGTTACTCACCAGTCTGATCTGTGCTGCCAAAGAAGTGGCTACAGTTGTGAGTGTGTGTGAGTGTGTGTTTGGGTAAGTGTGCATGTGTGTGTTCTGGGGGGATGGTCAGGCCTGAAGTTATAAGCACAGCCTGTTCTGAGCTCATCTCCCCCAAGAACCTCAATTACTGTCACCTCAAAAGTAAAAGTTGGGAGAAGGAATCTGCCATGTCATGACATCCCTTCATCTTAAATAAAAATCCCCAGCAGTTATTAAAAGTGACTAATTAGAATCTCTAAAGGAGCAACACTTTACCTGGTGGGGAGAAATTTTCTTTCTGCTTAAAAATATGAAAGGAAGAAATACAGAGAGTGATTTCAGTGTATTGGTATACCAGGGAACAATTTCCTGAAATCTAGGAGATCTACCAGGAACAACAACAACAACTCATCAATTCTATTCTTTCTGAAAATAATTATAATTAATTGAACACTTTATTGTAGAGACAAATCTTTGGATAGTCAAAGTAACCATGTGAATATAGTACTACTATGATTTTTTTGATATTATATGATGGTGATATATCTTTAGGAGTTTGTTTAAAAGAAAAAAATGTAGGTAACACATTGAGAGCAAAGTAGAATCATTGAAAGTGGATGTATTCCTGTGTGAGTATTTTTTGTTTTGTTGGGTTTTTAATATTAGGAAACATGCTTATAGACATGAATTTGTTTTAGAAATATAAGCATAAATCAAGGTTTAAACTACTTTAGGAGAATTATTTTATATAACCTGTTCTCTTTATTAGTCTACCTGAACTGTAATAAGAAAAACATGACTGAAAGAACTTACATGACATTATCCAGGATCAGAGGATAAAATGAATAATACTTTCTACTTGAAGTCGGGTTTCTTGAATTAAATAAAGTCCGCTATTCCCTCTATCACCTGGTTGTCTGATGATTGAATAAAATTTTCCCAATTCTCTAGTGAATTCCTCCTATCTTTGCTTTGCCTAGCTTTGATTGGTAGAAAAGTCTGGCTTGTTAATGAAACTCTATCAGCATTTATTTCTCCTATAGAAAACTTCAAGCTTCCATCTCTATGATATGTTTATTCAAAAAGTCAAAATTGAAATAAAGTTCAACTTCAATTGTGAGCAAGAGGGCTCATGAAGGAATGGTACCCAATGGGTCATGGTGACAGCAGGATGGGAAAGAAAAGGGTGTAGCATTAACAGAGCATGTCCTGCTTGATTGAAATGGACACATTCATTGGAAATACTAGCATCACTAGCACTAGTTGACTCATCTTCATATGTGGAAGAATATGTCAAAAATATGGTAGGAAAAGGATCTGTTTCCAGGATACTATAACTTGGCCACAAAGATAAGGGATTAGGGTGGTCTATACTATCTTGTCCAACAGTAATACAAAGAGTATAAAACATGACAGACATTCGAACCCTAAGGTTCAAAATTCGGGTACGTGGTTCTGTTACAACGAATGCTTTATTAGCTTTATTAGTATTAACTTAACCTTCCTTGGAGGAGCTTAGATTTCATTAACTGAAGATGTGAGTTATGATCATGGAAGGTGGACATATTAAAAATTGCATGTTAACATTCCAACACAAACAAGAAAACCCAAAACAACACTTAATATATTGCTAATAATAGCTAGATAATGACTTTTGTGATGCAGTCTTTTATTATCTGTAGATTAAAAAAAATGATGTTCGTAATTTTTTTCAAGCTTTTGGGTAAAAAAAACTCGATGAAACATTTAGGAAATAATAGGAATATATATATTATGTGTTTTTCTGAATCTATGTTTTTATTCTTTTATTTGGTTTTTAAAATTTAGAAACATTCCAATAGCATGTGAATAGCAATGAATGAAGATAGGTTGTGAATTAAATTGAAATAGGTTATGTTCGATACTTATCCTATACTTTATACAATTCTCTATATTCTGTAGAGAAAGGTTAGCAAGAGGATTTTAATGCCTTTATCTAGAATTTAGAGATAATAAAAGACTGAATTAATAATTTGCTTTCATTTATCTTTTTATTGAGGTTTTTTAGGAATGCTTCTTGCATTAATTTGAATTCTGCAATTTTCATTGAAAGTTATTTTTGCAAATATTTTGAAGTTATTGAGTTTATCTGAATTTAAGTCTTGAGCTTCCTTGTCACCATAACACATTTTTGTTGAGATTACATTATGATAGTTTGCTAATTTTTCTTACTTATATAACACTGAAATTCATTTAAAATTTGACTTTCTTCATCTTTTGGAAGAAGTGGTGGAGGGGTATCACTGTCTCAAGTTTTAGGCTTTATTGTGAAAATTTTTGTTATTTCTTTGTTTTCCTGTGGTTTTCATAAGTAGCTCTTGCAGTTTGTCAGTTTTCTGGGATTCTAAGATTGTGTGAGTTAGAGAAAGGCATGGTAACTGTTCTCTTCCTGTGAATTCTACTTCTTATTTTGGAAGATACTCTATCTTCCCTAAGAAATGCAGGCAATTGTGCTTCTCTCTTGCTCTAAAACTGTTCACCAGGAACTAGCAACGCTACTTCCTCTTTACTCCAAACTTAAACCAGAGCCCTTGTTTCTCCACCCGAAAACTAGAACTCAGATTTGAGCACTGGGCAAAAGAATGGGTAGCACATATTTCTGCTTCTGACTGAAGTTATCTTTGGTTGGAAAAATGGCTCTACTAAAGCACTTCTTGGCACCAGAATAACATTTGATGCATTATTTTAAAATTATTTCTGAGGGAATGATGAGAAGTGTCAGCTCAAATGCAGTTTCTACTCTGATATCTTGGATCTGAAATTTTTTTAATTTAAAAAAAAATTTTGTTCAACCCAAATTTTTCTGCTACTGCCTTTTATGAATGCTTAATTTTTCATTCCATTTCTCTGATCCTTTATTTCTTTGGAAATCCTTTATTATGTGCTCAACTCTTATCTGCCTCAGTCATTATTTCTTTGAAAGCTGGTTTTAGAACTCATTCTCATACTGTCTTCTTTTACAAGATGGGTTTCTCATTTATATTATCTGTAACTTTCTAGGAATTATGCATCACTTCATGAAATATCAAAAATCCATTTTCATTGTGATTGCTTTACTTTTTCTGTTATAAACTTTAGTATGGAATCATTACTTTTATACTTTTTTGCTAATTTCCTTTTCTGATTATATGATACTTATATATGTTCTGATTTGTCTTACAAATTTTATTTCAAGTATTTTTTTTAATATTATTGTTCCTTCTCAGATTAATTTAATTGCTGCCACTTATTTCCCCTCACTACTATGGTGAAGATTTTTTTATTTTACATAACTCTTTGAAGTTGGATAGCCTCGTGTACTTTATAGAATGTGTAGTGAGGATCAAGTGCAAACCTGGCAGAGTTCCTGTACAAAAGTATTCCTGTGGAAGAAAGGATTTAATCACATTTTATCTTAAGTGTTCTTCAAAAGAGATTTGTTCCCTTTCTTCCATGGACCCTTCCTCTGTGGTACCATAGGGTTTATTGCAATAAATAAGTAAAATTAAGCCTAATAAATTCTTGAAGTTGCTCAAAGCTGAATAAGTATTTTATACCCAAACAATATATTTACTCTATGACCTCTTTGTCATATATAGGAGAGCTCAATGGCATTTTCAAAAGCCAAAATCACTCATAGTTGCAGACTTAGGACTTATATACCCTCAGAAAAATGGATGTTTCAGAGTGTGAAAACAAATCTATTTGAGACAGCTGCTCTTACCTTCAAGATCAGAAACACTGGGTGCATAAAGAGATCTTTTAGACTTGGCTGGAATTTGATTGGTCCTATTCCATCTATAATTTTTTCAGAGAAAAAAATAAAAATAAACAGAATATAAAGAGCTTGCTCAGTAGACACACACACAAAAATCTTGGTAGTGTGACCAGAAATTGTATCTTGAATCTCAGAGTCAAAATTAATTATTC